>NW_027144677.1:0-34039 GCF_026170545.1 Melanerpes formicivorus | reverse complement strand
CCTGTGCTGAGATACAGGCTGCTCCAACTGCTGTAAAATGCTTGATTTCGAGAGTGAGCGAAACTAATGAAAACCATTGTTGGGGTAAAACCTAAAGGGAAGGACCTAGCACCAAATCCAATTTGCCATCTGATCTAACTTCTGGAGGCAGTCAAAATGATCCTTAGAATTCTTCCCTACCTTATTCCTGTGCTGAGATACAGGCTGCTCCAATCTGCTGTAAAATGCTTGATTTCGAGAGTGAGCGAAACTAATGAAAACAATGTTGGGGTAAAACCTAAAGGGAAAGACCTAGCACCAAATCCAATTTGCCATCTGATCTAACTTCTGGAGGCAGTCAAAATGATCCTTAGAATTCTTCCCTACCTTATTCCTGTGCTGAGATTACAGGCTGCTCCAAACCTGCTGTAAAATGCTTGATTTCGAGAGTGAGCGAAACTAATGAAAACATTGTTGGGTAAAACCTAAAGGGAAAGACCTAGCACCAAATCCAATTTGCCATCTGATCTAACTTCTGGAGGCAGTCAAAATGATCCTTAGATTCTTCCCTACCTTATTCCTGTGCTGAGATACAGGCTGCTCCAACCTGCTGTAAAATGCTTGATTTCGAGAGTGAGCGAAACTAATGAAAACATTGTTGGGGTAAAACCTAAAGGGAAAGACCTAGCACCAAATCCAATTTGCCATCTGATCTAACTTCTGGAGGCAGTCAAAATGATCCTTAGAATTCTTCCCTACCTTATTCCTGTGCTGAGATACAGGCTGCTCCAACCTGCTGTAAAATGCTTGATTTCGAGAGTGAGCGAAACTAATGAAAACATTGTTGGGGTAAAACCTAAAGGGAAAGACCTAGCACCAAATCCAATTTTGCCATCTGATCTAAACTTCTGGAGGCAGTCAAAATGATCCTTAGAATTCTTCCCTACCTTATTCCTGTGCTGAGATACAGGCTGCCCCAACCTGCTGTAAAATGCTTGATTTCGAGAGTGAGCGAAACTAATGAAAACATTGTTGGGGTAAAACCTAAAGGGAAAGACCTAGCAACCAAATCCAATTTGCCATCTGATCTAACTTCTGGAGGCAGTCAAAATGATCCTTAGAATTCTTCCCTACCTTATTCCTGGGCTGAGATACAGGCTGCTCCAACCTGCTGTAAAATGCTTGATTTCGAGAGTGAGCGAAACTATGAAAACTTGTTGGGGTAAAACCTAAAGGGAAAGACCTAGCACCAAATCCAATTTGCCATTCTGATCTAACTTCTGGAGGCAGTCAAAATGATCCTTAGAATTCTTCCCTACCTTATTCCTGTGCTGAGATACAGGCTGCTCCAACCTGCTGTAAAATGCTTGATTTCGAGAGTGATGCGAAACTAATGAAAACATTGTTGGGGTAAAACCTAAAGGGAAAGACCTAGCACCAAATCCAATTTGCCATCTGATCTAACTTCTGGAGGCAGTCAAAATGATCCTAGAATTCTTCCCTACCTTATTCCTGTGCTGAGATACAGGCTGCTCCAACCTGCTGTAAAATGCCTTGATTTCGAGAGTGAGCGAAACTAATGAAAAACATTGTTGGGGTAAAACCTAAAGGGAAAGACCTAGCACCAAATCCAATTTGCCATCTGATCTAACTTCTGGAGGCAGTCAAAATGATCCTTAGAATTCTTCCCTACCTTATTCCTGTGCTGAGATACAGGCTGCTCCAACCTGCTGTAAAATGCTTGATTTCGAGAGTGAGCGAAACTAATGAAAACATTGTTGGGGTAAAACCTAAAGGGAAAGACCTAGCACCCAATCCAATTTGCCATCTGATCTAACTTCTGGAGGCAGTCAAAATGATCCTTAGAATTCTTCCCTACCTTATTCCTGTGCTGAGATACAGGCTGCCCCAACCTGCTGTAAATGCTTGATTTCGAGAGTGAGCGAAACTAATGAAAAACATTGTTGGGGTAAAACCTAAAGGGAAAGACCTAGCACCAAATCCAATTTGCCATCTGATCTAACTTCTGGAGGCAGTCAAAATGATCCTTAGAATTCTTCCCTACCTTATTCCTGTGCTGAGATACAGGCTGCTCCAACCTGCTGTAAAATGCTTGATTTCGAGAGTGAGCGAAACTAATGAAAACATTGTTGGGGTAAAACCTAAAGGGAAAGACCTAGCACCAAATCCAATTTGCCATCTGATCTAACTTCTGGAGGCAGTCAAAATGATCCTTAGAATTCTTCCCTACCTTATTCCTGTGCTGAGATACAGGCTGCTCCAATCTGCTGTAAAATGCTTGATTTCGAGAGTGAGCGAAACTAATGAAAACAATGTTGGGGTAAAACCTAAAGGGAAAGACCTAGCACCAAATCCAATTTGCCATCTGATCTAACTTCTGGAGGCAGTCAAAATGATCCTTAGAATTCTTCCCTACCTTATTCCTGTGCTGAGATACAGGCTGCTCCAACCTGCTTGTAAAATGCTTGATTTCGAGAGTGAGCGAAACTAATGAAAACATTGTTGGGGTAAAACCTAAAGGGAAAGACCTAGCACCAAATCCAATTTGCCATCTGATCTAACTTCTGGAGGCAGTCAAAATGATCCTTAGAATTCTTCCCTACCTTATCCTGTGCTGAGATACAGGCTGCTCCAACCTGCTGTAAAATGCTTGATTTTGAGAGTGAGCGAAAACTAATGAAAACATTGTTGGGGTAAAACCTAAAGGGAAAGACCTAGCACCAAATCCAATTTGCCATCTGATCTAACTTCTGGAGGCAGTCAAAATGATCCTTAGAATTCTTCCCTACCTTATTCCTGTGCTGAGATACAGGCTGCTCCAACCTGCCTGTAAAATGCTTGATTTCGAGAGTGAGCGAAACTAATGAAAACATTGTTGGGTAAAACCTAAGGGAAAGACCTAGCACCAAATCCAATTTGCCATCTGATCTAACTTCTGGAGGCAGTCAAAATGATCCTTAGAATTCTTCCCTACCTTATTCCTGTGCTGAGATACAGGCTGGCTCCAACCTGCTGTAAAATGCTTGATTTCGAGAGTGAGCGAAACTAATGAAAACATTGTTGGGGTAAAACCTAAAGGGAAAGACCTAGCACCAAATCCAATTGCCATCTGATCTAACTTCTGGAGGCAGTCAAAATGATCCTTAGAATTCTTCCCTACCTTATTCCTGTGCTGAGATACAGGCTGCTCCAACCTGCTGTAAAATGCTTGATTTCGAGAGTGAGCGAAACTAATGAAAACATTGTTGGGGTAAAACCTAAAGGGAAAGAACCTAGCACCAAATCCAATTTGCCATCTGATCTAACTTCTGGAGGCAGTCAAAATGATCCTTAGAATTCTTCCCTACCTTATTCCTGTGCTGAGATACAGGCTGCTCCAACCTGCTGTAAAATGCTTGATTTCGAGAGTGAGTGAAACTAATGAAAAACATTGTTGGGGTAAAACCTAAAGGGAAAGACCTAGCACCAAATCCAATTTGCCATCTGATCTAACTTCTGGAGGCAGTCAAAATGATCCTTAGAATTCTTCCTACCTTATTCCTGTGCTGAGATACAGGCTGCCCCAACCTTGCTGTAAAATGCTTGATTTCGAGAGTGAGCGAAACTAATGAAAACATTGTTGGGGGTAAAACCTAAAGGGAAAGACCTAGCACCAAATCCCAATTTGCCATCTGATCTAACTTCTGGAGGCAGTCAAAATGATCCTTAGAATTCTTCCCTACCTTATTCCTGTGCTGAGATACAGGCTGCTCCAACCTGCTCCAACCTGCTGTAAAATGCTTGATTTCGAGAGTGAGCGAAACTAATGAAAACATTGTTGGGGTAAAACCTAAAGGGAAAGACCTAGCACCAAATTGCATTGGCCATCTGATCTAACTTCTGGAGGCAGTCAAAATGATCCTTAGAATTCTTCCCTACCTTATTCCTGTGCTGAGATACAGGCTGCTCCAACCTGCTGTAAAATGCTTGATTTCGAGAGTGAGCGAAACTAATGAAAACATTGTTGGGGTAAAACCTAAAGGGAAAGACCTAGCACCAAATCCAATTTGCCATCTGATCTAACTTCTGGAGGCAGTCAAAATGATCCTTAGAATTCTTCCCTACCTTATTCCTGTGCTGAGATACAGGCTGCTCCAACCTGCTGTAAAATGCTTGATTTCGAGAGTGAGCGAAACTAATGAAAACATTGTTGGGGTAAAACCTAACAGGGAAAGACTAGCACCAAATCCAATTTGCCATCTGATCTAACTTCTGGAGGCAGTCAAAATGAGTATTTGAATTCTTCCCTACCTTATTCCTGTGCTGAGATACAGGCTGCTCCAACCTGCTGTAAAATGCTTGATTTCGAGAGTGAGCGAAACTAATGAAAACATTGTTGGGGTAAAAACCTAAAGGGAAAGACCTAGCACCAAATCCAATTTGCCATCTGATCTAACTTCTGGAGGCAGTCAAAATGATCCTTAGAATTCTTCCCTACCTTATTCCTGTGCTGAGATACAGGCTGCTCCAACCTGCTGTAAAATGCTTGATTTCGAGAGTGAGCGAAAACTAATGAAACATTGTTGGGGTAAAACCTAAAGGGAAAGACCTAGCACCAAATCCAATTTGCCATCTGATCTAACTTCTGGAGGCAGTCAAAATGATCCTTAGAAATTCTTCCCTACCTTATTCCTGTGCTGAGATACAGGCTGCTCCAACCTGCTGTAAAATGCTTGATTTCGAGAGTGAGCGAAACAAATGAAAACATTGTTGGGGTAAAACCTAAAGGGAAAGACCTAGCACCAAATCCAATTTGCCATCTGATCTAACTTCTGGAGGCAGTCAAAATGATCCTTAGAATTCTTCCCTACCTTATTCCTGTGCTGAGATTACAGGCTGCTCCAACCTGCTGTAAAATGCTTGATTTCGAGAGTGAGTGAAACTAATGAAAACATTGTTGGGGTAAAACCTAAAGGGAAAGACCTAGCACCAAATCCCAATTTGCCATCTGATCTAACTTCTGGAGGCAGTCAAAATGATCCTTAGAATTCTTCCCTACCTTATTCCTGTGCTGAGATACAGGCTGCCCCAACCTGCTGTAAAATGCTTGATTTCGAGAGTGAGCGAAACTAATGAAAAACATTGTTGGGGTAAAACCTAAAGGGAAAGACCTAGCACCAAATCCAATTTGCCATCTGATCTAACTTCTGGAGGCAGTCAAAATGATCCTTAGAATTCTTCCCTACCTTATTCCTGTGCTGAGATACAGGCTGCTCCAACCTGCTCCAACCTGCTGTAAAATGCTTGATTTCGAGAGTGAGGCGAAACTAATGAAAACATTGTTGGGGTAAAACCTAAAGGGAAAGACCTAGCACCAAATTGCATTGGCCATCTGATCTAACTTCTGGAGGCAGTCAAAATGATCCTTAGAATTCTTCCCTACCTTATTCCTGTGCTGAGATACAGGCTGCCTCCAACCTGCTGTAAAATGCTTGATTTCGAGAGTGAGCGAAACTAATGAAAACATTGTTGGGGTAAAACCTAAAGGGGAAAGACTAGCACCAAATCCAATTTGCCATCTGATCTAACTTCTGGAGGCAGTCAAAATGATCCTTAGAATTCTTCCCTACCTTATTCCTGTGCTGAGATACAGGCTGCTCCAACCTGCTGTAAAATGCTTGATTTCGAGAGTGAGCGAAACTAATGAAAACATTGTTGGGGTAAAACCTAAAGGGAAAGAACCTAGCACCAAATCCAATTTGCCATCTGATCTAACTTCTGGAGGCAGTCAAAATGAGTATTTGAATTCTTCCCTACCTTATTCCTGTGCTGAGATACAGGCTGCTCCAACCTGCTGTAAAATGCTTGATTTCGAGAGTGAGGCGAAACTAATGAAAAACTTGTTGGGGTAAAACCTAAAGGGAAAGACCTAGCACCAAATCCAATTTGCCATCTGATCTAACCTTCTGGAGGCAGTCAAAATGATCCTAGAATTCTTCCCTACCTTATTCCTGTGCTGAGATACAGGCTGCCCCAACCTGCTGTAAAATGCTTGATTTCGAGAGTGAGCGAAACTAATGAAAACATTGTTGGGGTAAAACCTAAAGGGAAAGACCTAGCACCAAATCCAATTTGCCATCTGATCTAACTTCTGGAGGCAGTCAAAATGATCCTTAGAATTCTTCCCTACCTTATTCCTGTGCTGAGATACAGGCTGCTCCAACCTGCTGGTAAAATGCTTGATTTCGAGAGTGAGCGAACTAATGAAAACATTGTTGGGGTAAAACCTAAAGGGAAAGGCCTAGCACCCAAATTGCATTGGCCATCTGATCTAACTTCTGGAGGCAGTCAAAATGATCCTTAGAATTCTTCCCTACCTTATTCCTGTGCTGAGATACAGGCTGCTCCAACCTGCTGTAAAATGCTTGATTTCGAGAGTGAGCGAAACTAATGAAAACATTGTTGGGGTAAAACCTAAAGGGAAAGACCTAGCACCAAATCCAATTTGCCATCTGATCTAACTTCTGGAGGCAGTCAAAAATGATCCTTAGAATTCTTCCCTACCTTATTCCTGTGCTGAGATACAGGCTGCTCAACCTGCTGTAAAATGCCTTGATTTCGAGAGTGAGCGAAACTAATGAAAACATTGTTGGGGTAAAACCTAAAGGGAAAGACCTAGCACCAAATCCAATTTGCCATCTGATCTAACTTCTGGAGGCAGTCAAAATGATCCTTAGAATTCTTCCCTACCTTATTCCTGTGCTGAGATACAGGCTGCCCCAACCTGCTGTAAAATGCTTGATTTCGAGAGTGAGCGAAACTAATGAAAACATTGTTGGGGTAAAACCTAAAGGGAAAGACCTAGCACCAAATCCAATTTGCCATCTGATCTAACTTCTGGAGGCAGTCAAAATGATCCTTAGAATTCTTCCCTACCTTATTCCTGTGCTGAGATACAGGCTGCTCCAACCTGCTGTAAAATGCTTGATTCGAGAGTGAGCGAAACTAATTGAAAACATTGTTGGGGTAAAACCTAAAGGGAAAGACCTAGCACCAAATCCAATTTGCATCTGATCTAACTTCTGGAGGCAGTCAAAATGATCCTTAGAATTCTTCCCTACCTTATTCCTGTGCTGAGATACAGGCTGCTCCAATCTGCTGTAAAATGCTTGATTTCGAGAGTGAGCGAACTAATGAAAACAATGTTGGGGTAAAACCTAAAGGGAAAGACCTAGCACCCAAATCCAATTTGCCATCTGATCTAACTTCTGGAGGCAGTCAAAATGATCCTTAGAATTCTTCCCTACCTTATTCCTGTGCTGAGATACAGGCTGCTCCAACCTGCTGTAAAATGCTTGCTTTCGAGAGTGAGCGAAACTAATGAAAACATTGTTGGGGTAAAACCTAAAGGGAAAGACCTAGCACCAAATCCAATTTGCCATCTGATCTAACTTCTGGAGGCAGTCAAAATGATCCTTAGAATTCTTCCCTACCTTATTCCTGTGCTGAGATACAGGCTGCTCCAACCTGCTGTAAAATGCTTGATTTCGAGAGTGAGCGAAACTAATGAAAACATTGTTGGGGTAAAACCTAAAGGGAAAGACCTAGCACCAAATCCAATTTGCCATCTGATCTAACTTCTGGAGGCAGTCAAAATGATCCTTAGAATTCTTCCCTACCTTATTCCTGTGCTGAGATACAGGCTGCTCCAACCTGCTGTAAAATGCTTGATTTCGAGAGTGAGCGAAAACTAATGAAAACATTGTTGGGGTAAAACCTAAAGGGAAAGACCTAGCACCAAATCCAATTTGCCATCTGATCTAACTTCTGGAGGCAGTCAAAATGATCCTTAGAATTCTTCCCTACCTTATTCCTGTGCTGAGATACAGGCTGCCCCAACCTGCTGTAAAATGCTTGATTTCGAGAGTGAGCGAAACTAATGAAAACATTGTTGGGGTAAAACCTAAAGGGAAAGACCTAGCACCAAATCCAATTTGCCATCTGATCTAACTTCTGGAGGCAGTCAAAATGATCTTAGAATTCTTCCCTACCTTATTCCTGTGCTGAGATACAGGCTGCTCCAACCTGCTGTAAAATGCTTGATTTCGAGAGTGAGCGAAACTAATGAAAACATTGTTGGGGTAAAACCTAAAGGGAAAGACCTAGCACCAAATCCAATTTGCCATCTGATCTAACTTCTGGAGGCAGTCAAAATGATCCTTAGAATTCTTCCCTACCTTATTCCTGTGCTGAGATACAGGCTGCTCCAACCTGCTGTAAAATGCTTGATTTCGAGAGTGAGCGAAACTAATGAAAACATTGTTGGGGTAAAACCTAAAGGGAAAGACCTAGCACCAAATCCAATTTGCCATCTGATCTAACTTCTGGAGGCAGTCAAAATGATCCTTAGAATTCTTCCCTACCTTATTCCTGTGCTGAGATACAGGCTGCTCCAACCTGCTGTAAAATGCTTGATTTCGAGAGTGAGCGAAACTAATGAAAACATTGTTGGGGTAAAACCTAAAGGGAAAGACCTAGCACCAAATCCAATTTGCCATCTGATCTAACTTCTGGAGGCAGTCAAAATGATCCTTAGAATTCTTCCCTACCTTATTCCTGTGCTGAGATACAGGCTGCTCCAACCTGCTGTAAAATGCTTGATTTCGAGAGTGAGCGAAACTAATGAAAACATTGTTGGGGTAAAACCTAAAGGGAAAGACCTAGCACCAAATCCAATTTGCCATCTGATCTAACTTCTGGAGGCAGTCAAAATGATCCTTAGAATTCTTCCCTACCTTATTCCTGTGCTGAGATACAGGCTGCTCCAACCTGCTGTAAAATGCTTGATTTCGAGAGTGAGCGAAACTAATGAAAACATTGTTGGGGTAAAACCTAAAGGGAAAGACCTAGCACCAAATCCAATTTGCCATCTGATCTAACTTCTGGAGGCAGTCAAAATGATCCTTAGAATTCTTCCCTACCTTATTCCTGTGCTGAGATACAGGCTGCCCCAACCTGCTGTAAAATGCTTGATTTCGAGAGTGAGCGAAACTAATGAAAACATTGTTGGGGTAAAACCTAAAGGGAAAGACCTAGCACCAAATCCAATTTGCCATCTGATCTAACTTCTGGAGGCAGTCAAAATGATCCTTAGAATTCTTCCCTACCTTATTCCTGTGCTGAGATACAGGCTGCTCCAACCTGCTGTAAAATGCTTGATTTCGAGAGTGAGCGAAACTAATGAAAACATTGTTGGGGTAAAACCTAAAGGGAAAGACCTAGCACCAAATCCAATTTGCCATCTGATCTAACTTCTGGAGGCAGTCAAAATGATCCTTAGAATTCTTCCCTACCTTATTCCTGTGCTGAGATACAGGCTGCTCCAACCTGCTGTAAAATGCTTGATTTCGAGAGTGAGCGAAACTAATGAAAACATTGTTGGGGTAAAACCTAAAGGGAAAGACCTAGCACCAAATCCAATTTGCCATCTGATCTAACTTCTGGAGGCAGTCAAAATGATCCTTAGAATTCTTCCCTACCTTATTCCTGTGCTGAGATACAGGCTGCTCCAACCTGCTGTAAAATGCTTGATTTCGAGAGTGAGCGAAACTAATGAAAACATTGTTGGGGTAAAACCTAAAGGGAAAGACCTAGCACCAAATCCAATTTGCCATCTGATCTAACTTCTGGAGGCAGTCAAAATGATCCTTAGAATTCTTCCCTACCTTATTCCTGTGCTGAGATACAGGCTGCTCCAACCTGCTGTAAAATGCTTGATTTCGAGAGTGAGCGAAACTAATGAAAACATTGTTGGGGTAAAACCTAAAGGGAAAGACCTAGCACCAAATCCAATTTGCCATCTGATCTAACTTCTGGAGGCAGTCAAAATGATCCTTAGAATTCTTCCCTACCTTATTCCTGTGCTGAGATACAGGCTGCCCCAACCTGCTGTAAAATGCTTGATTTCGAGAGTGAGCGAAACTAATGAAAACATTGTTGGGGTAAAACCTAAAGGGAAAGACCTAGCACCAAATCCAATTTGCCATCTGATCTAACTTCTGGAGGCAGTCAAAATGATCCTTAGAATTCTTCCCTACCTTATTCCTGTGCTGAGATACAGGCTGCTCCAACCTGCTGTAAAATGCTTGATTTCGAGAGTGAGCGAAACTAATGAAAACATTGTTGGGGTAAAACCTAAAGGGAAAGACCTAGCACCAAATCCAATTTGCCATCTGATCTAACTTCTGGAGGCAGTCAAAATGATCCTTAGAATTCTTCCCTACCTTATTCCTGTGCTGAGATACAGGCTGCTCCAATCTGCTGTAAAATGCTTGATTTCGAGAGTGAGCGAAACTAATGAAAACAATGTTGGGGTAAAACCTAAAGGGAAAGACCTAGCACCAAATCCAATTTGCCATCTGATCTAACTTCTGGAGGCAGTCAAAATGATCCTTAGAATTCTTCCCTACCTTATTCCTGTGCTGAGATACAGGCTGCTCCAACCTGCTGTAAAATGCTTGATTTCGAGAGTGAGCGAAACTAATGAAAACATTGTTGGGGTAAAACCTAAAGGGAAAGACCTAGCACCAAATCCAATTTGCCATCTGATCTAACTTCTGGAGGCAGTCAAAATGATCCTTAGAATTCTTCCCTACCTTATTCCTGTGCTGAGATACAGGCTGCTCCAACCTGCTGTAAAATGCTTGATTTTGAGAGTGAGCGAAACTAATGAAAACATTGTTGGGGTAAAACCTAAAGGGAAAGACCTAGCACCAAATCCAATTTGCCATCTGATCTAACTTCTGGAGGCAGTCAAAATGATCCTTAGAATTCTTCCCTACCTTATTCCTGTGCTGAGATACAGGCTGCTCCAACCTGCTGTAAAATGCTTGATTTCGAGAGTGAGCGAAACTAATGAAAACATTGCTGGGGTAAAACCTAAAGGGAAAGACCTAGCACCAAATCCAATTTGCCATCTGATCTAACTTCTGGAGGCAGTCAAAATGATCCTTAGAATTCTTCCCTACCTTATTCCTGTGCTGAGATACAGGCTGCCCCAACCTGCTGTAAAATGCTTGATTTCGAGAGTGAGCGAAACTAATGAAAACATTGTTGGGGTAAAACCTAAAGGGAAAGACCTAGCACCAAATCCAATTTGCCATCTGATCTAACTTCTGGAGGCAGTCAAAATGATCCTTAGAATTCTTCCCTACCTTATTCCTGTGCTGAGATACAGGCTGCTCCAACCTGCTGTAAAATGCTTGATTTCGAGAGTGAGCGAAACTAATGAAAACATTGTTGGGGTAAAACCTAAAGGGAAAGACCTAGCACCAAATCCAATTTGCCATCTGATCTAACTTCTGGAGGCAGTCAAAATGATCCTTAGAATTCTTCCCTACCTTATTCCTGTGCTGAGATACAGGCTGCTCCAACCTGCTGTAAAATGCTTGATTTCGAGAGTGAGCGAAACTAATGAAAACATTGTTGGGGTAAAACCTAAAGGGAAAGACCTAGCACCAAATCCAATTTGCCATCTGATCTAACTTCTGGAGGCAGTCAAAATGATCCTTAGAATTCTTTCCTACCTTATTCCTGTGCTGAGATACAGGCTGCTCCAACCTGCTGTAAAATGCTTGATTTCGAGAGTGAGCGAAACTAATGAAAACATTGTTGGGGTAAAACCTAAAGGGAAAGACCTAGCACCAAATCCAATTTGCCATCTGATCTAACTTCTGGAGGCAGTCAAAATGATCCTTAGAATTCTTCCCTACCTTATTCCTGTGCTGAGATACAGGCTGCTCCAACCTGCTGTAAAATGCTTGATTTCGAGAGTGAGCGAAACTAATGAAAACATTGTTGGGGTAAAACCTAAAGGGAAAGACCTAGCACCAAATCCAATTTGCCATCTGATCTAACTTCTGGAGGCAGTCAAAATGATCCTTAGAATTCTTCCCTACCTTATTCCTGTGCTGAGATACAGGCTGCTCCAACCTGCTGTAAAATGCTTGATTTCGAGAGTGAGCGAAACTAATGAAAACATTGTTGGGGTAAAACCTAAAGGGAAAGACCTAGCACCAAATCCAATTTGCCATCTGATCTAACTTCTGGAGGCAGTCAAAATGATCCTTAGAATTCTTCCCTACCTTATTCCTGTGCTGAGATACAGGCTGCTCCAACCTGCTGTAAAATGCTTGATTTCGAGAGTGAGCGAAACTAATGAAAACATTGTTGGGGTAAAACCTAAAGGGAAAGACCTAGCACCAAATCCAATTTGCCATCTGATCTAACTTCTGGAGGCAGTCAAAATGATCCTTAGAATTCTTCCCTACCTTATTCCTGTGCTGAGATACAGGCTGCTCCAACCTGCTGTAAAATGCTTGATTTCGAGAGTGAGCGAAACTAATGAAAACATTGTTGGGGTAAAACCTAAAGGGAAAGACCTAGCACCAAATCCAATTTGCCATCTGATCTAACTTCTGGAGGCAGTCAAAATGATCCTTAGAATTCTTCCCTACCTTATTCCTGTGCTGAGATACAGGCTGCTCCAACCTGCTGTAAAATGCTTGATTTCGAGAGTGAGCGAAACTAATGAAAACATTGTTGGGGTAAAACCTAAAGGGAAAGACCTAGCACCAAATCCAATTTGCCATCTGATCTAACTTCTGGAGGCAGTCAAAATGATCCTTAGAATTCTTCCCTACCTTATTCCTGTGCTGAGATACAGGCTGCTCCAACCTGCTGTAAAATGCTTGATTTCGAGAGTGAGCGAAACTAATGAAAACATTGTTGGGGTAAAACCTAAAGGGAAAGACCTAGCACCAAATCCAATTTGCCATCTGATCTAACTTCTGGAGGCAGTCAAAATGATCCTTAGAATTCTTCCCTACCTTATTCCTGTGCTGAGATACAGGCTGCTCCAACCTGCTCCAACCTGCTGTAAAATGCTTGATTTCGAGAGTGAGCGAAACTAATGAAAACATTGTTGGGGTAAAACCTAAAGGGAAAGACCTAACACCAAATTGCTTTGGCCATCTGATCTAACTTCTGGAGGCAGTCAAAATGATCCTTAGAATTCTTCCCTACCTTATTCCTGTGCTGAGATACAGGCTGCTCCAACCTGCTGTAAAATGCTTGATTTCGAGAGTGAGCGAAACTAATGAAAACATTGTTGGGGTAAAACCTAAAGGGAAAGACCTAGCACCAAATCCAATTTGCCATCTGATCTAACTTCTGGAGGCAGTCAAAATGATCCTTAGAATTCTTCCCTACCTTATTCCTGTGCTGAGATACAGGCTGCTCCAACCTGCTGTAAAATGCTTGATTTCGAGAGTGAGCGAAACTAATGAAAACATTGTTGGGGTAAAACCTAAAGGGAAAGACCTAGCACCAAATCCAATTTGCCATCTGATCTAACTTCTGGAGGCAGTCAAAATGATCCTTAGAATTCTTCCCTACCTTATTCCTGTGCTGAGATACAGGCTGCCCCAACCTGCTGTAAAATGCTTGATTTCGAGAGTGAGCGAAACTAATGAAAACATTGTTGGGGTAAAACCTAAAGGGAAAGACCTAGCACCAAATCCAATTTGCCATCTGATCTAACTTCTGGAGGCAGTCAAAATGATCCTTAGAATTCTTCCCTACCTTATTCCTGTGCTGAGATACAGGCTGCTCCAACCTGCTGTAAAATGCTTGATTTCGAGAGTGAGCGAAACTAATGAAAACATTGTTGGGGTAAAACCTAAAGGGAAAGACCTAGCACCAAATCCAATTTGCCATCTGATCTAACTTCTGGAGGCAGTCAAAATGATCCTTAGAATTCTTCCCTACCTTATTCCTGTGCTGAGATACAGGCTGCTCCAACCTGCTATAAAATGCTTGATTTCGAGAGTGAGCGAAACTAATGAAAACATTGTTGGGGTAAAACCTAAAGGGAAAGACCTAACACCAAATTGCATTGGCCATCTGATCTAACTTCTGGAGGCAGTCAAAATGATCCTTAGAATTCTTCCCTACCTTATTCCTGTGCTGAGATACAGGCTGCTCCAACCTGCTGTAAAATGCTTGATTTCAAGAGTGAGCGAAACTAATGAAAACATTGTTGGGGTAAAACCTAAAGGGAAAGACCTAGCACCAAATCCAATTTGCCATCTGATCTAACTTCTGGAGGCAGTCAAAATGATCCTTAGAATTCTTCCCTACCTTATTCCTGTGCTGAGATACAGGCTGCTCCAACCTGCTGTAAAATGCTTGATTTCGAGAGTGAGCGAAACTAATGAAAACATTGTTGGGGTAAAACCTAAAGGGAAAGACCTAGCACCAAATCCAATTTGCCATCTGATCTAACTTCTGGAGGCAGTCAAAATGATCCTTAGAATTCTTCCCTACCTTATTCCTGTGCTGAGATACAGGCTGCTCCAACCTGCTGTAAAATGCTTGATTTCGAGAGTGAGCGAAACTAATGAAAACATTGTTGGGGTAAAACCTAAAGGGAAAGACCTAGCACCAAATCCAATTTGCCATCTGATCTAACTTCTGGAGGCAGTCAAAATGATCCTTAGAATTCTTCCCTACCTTATTCCTGTGCTGAGATACAGGCTGCCCCAACCTGCTGTAAAATGCTTGATTTCGAGAGTGAGCGAAACTAATGAAAACATTGTTGGGGTAAAACCTAAAGGGAAAGACCTAGCACCAAATCCAATTTGCCATCTGATCTAACTTCTGGAGGCAGTCAAAATGATCCTTAGAATTCTTCCCTACCTTATTCCTGTGCTGAGATACAGGCTGCTCCAACCTGCTGTAAAATGCTTGATTTCGAGAGTGAGCGAAACTAATGAAAACATTGTTGGGGTAAAACCTAAAGGGAAAGACCTAGCACCAAATCCAATTTGCCATCTGATCTAACTTCTGGAGGCAGTCAAAATGATCCTTAGAATTCTTCCCTACCTTATTCCTGTGCTGAGATACAGGCTGCTCCAATCTGCTGTAAAATGCTTGATTTCGAGAGTGAGCGAAACTAATGAAAACAATGTTGGGGTAAAACCTAAAGGGAAAGACCTAGCACCAAATCCAATTTGCCATCTGATCTAACTTCTGGAGGCAGTCAAAATGATCCTTAGAATTCTTCCCTACCTTATTCCTGTGCTGAGATACAGGCTGCTCCAACCTGCTGTAAAATGCTTGATTTCGAGAGTGAGCGAAACTAATGAAAACATTGTTGGGGTAAAACCTAAAGGGAAAGACCTAGCACCAAATCCAATTTGCCATCTGATCTAACTTCTGGAGGCAGTCAAAATGATCCTTAGAATTCTTCCCTACCTTATTCCTGTGCTGAGATACAGGCTGCTCCAACCTGCTGTAAAATGCTTGATTTTGAGAGTGAGCGAAACTAATGAAAACATTGTTGGGGTAAAACCTAAAGGGAAAGACCTAGCACCAAATCCAATTTGCCATCTGATCTAACTTCTGGAGGCAGTCAAAATGATCCTTAGAATTCTTCCCTACCTTATTCCTGTGCTGAGATACAGGCTGCTCCAACCTGCTGTAAAATGCTTGATTTCGAGAGTGAGCGAAACTAATGAAAACATTGCTGGGGTAAAACCTAAAGGGAAAGACCTAGCACCAAATCCAATTTGCCATCTGATCTAACTTCTGGAGGCAGTCAAAATGATCCTTAGAATTCTTCCCTACCTTATTCCTGTGCTGAGATACAGGCTGCCCCAACCTGCTGTAAAATGCTTGATTTCGAGAGTGAGCGAAACTAATGAAAACATTGTTGGGGTAAAACCTAAAGGGAAAGACCTAGCACCAAATCCAATTTGCCATCTGATCTAACTTCTGGAGGCAGTCAAAATGATCCTTAGAATTCTTCCCTACCTTATTCCTGTGCTGAGATACAGGCTGCTCCAACCTGCTGTAAAATGCTTGATTTCGAGAGTGAGCGAAACTAATGAAAACATTGTTGGGGTAAAACCTAAAGGGAAAGACCTAGCACCAAATCCAATTTGCCATCTGATCTAACTTCTGGAGGCAGTCAAAATGATCCTTAGAATTCTTCCCTACCTTATTCCTGTGCTGAGATACAGGCTGCTCCAACCTGCTGTAAAATGCTTGATTTCGAGAGTGAGCGAAACTAATGAAAACATTGTTGGGGTAAAACCTAAAGGGAAAGACCTAGCACCAAATCCAATTTGCCATCTGATCTAACTTCTGGAGGCAGTCAAAATGATCCTTAGAATTCTTTCCTACCTTATTCCTGTGCTGAGATACAGGCTGCTCCAACCTGCTGTAAAATGCTTGATTTCGAGAGTGAGCGAAACTAATGAAAACATTGTTGGGGTAAAACCTAAAGGGAAAGACCTAGCACCAAATCCAATTTGCCATCTGATCTAACTTCTGGAGGCAGTCAAAATGATCCTTAGAATTCTTCCCTACCTTATTCCTGTGCTGAGATACAGGCTGCTCCAACCTGCTGTAAAATGCTTGATTTCGAGAGTGAGCGAAACTAATGAAAACATTGTTGGGGTAAAACCTAAAGGGAAAGACCTAGCACCAAATCCAATTTGCCATCTGATCTAACTTCTGGAGGCAGTCAAAATGATCCTTAGAATTCTTCCCTACCTTATTCCTGTGCTGAGATACAGGCTGCTCCAACCTGCTGTAAAATGCTTGATTTCGAGAGTGAGCGAAACTAATGAAAACATTGTTGGGGTAAAACCTAAAGGGAAAGACCTAGCACCAAATCCAATTTGCCATCTGATCTAACTTCTGGAGGCAGTCAAAATGATCCTTAGAATTCTTCCCTACCTTATTCCTGTGCTGAGATACAGGCTGCTCCAACCTGCTGTAAAATGCTTGATTTCGAGAGTGAGCGAAACTAATGAAAACATTGTTGGGGTAAAACCTAAAGGGAAAGACCTAGCACCAAATCCAATTTGCCATCTGATCTAACTTCTGGAGGCAGTCAAAATGATCCTTAGAATTCTTCCCTACCTTATTCCTGTGCTGAGATACAGGCTGCTCCAACCTGCTGTAAAATGCTTGATTTCGAGAGTGAGCGAAACTAATGAAAACATTGTTGGGGTAAAACCTAAAGGGAAAGACCTAGCACCAAATCCAATTTGCCATCTGATCTAACTTCTGGAGGCAGTCAAAATGATCCTTAGAATTCTTCCCTACCTTATTCCTGTGCTGAGATACAGGCTGCTCCAACCTGCTGTAAAATGCTTGATTTCGAGAGTGAGCGAAACTAATGAAAACATTGTTGGGGTAAAACCTAAAGGGAAAGACCTAGCACCAAATCCAATTTGCCATCTGATCTAACTTCTGGAGGCAGTCAAAATGATCCTTAGAATTCTTCCCTACCTTATTCCTGTGCTGAGATACAGGCTGCTCCAACCTGCTGTAAAATGCTTGATTTCGAGAGTGAGCGAAACTAATGAAAACATTGTTGGGGTAAAACCTAAAGGGAAAGACCTAGCACCAAATCCAATTTGCCATCTGATCTAACTTCTGGAGGCAGTCAAAATGATCCTTAGAATTCTTCCCTACCTTATTCCTGTGCTGAGATACAGGCTGCTCCAACCTGCTCCAACCTGCTGTAAAATGCTTGATTTCGAGAGTGAGCGAAACTAATGAAAACATTGTTGGGGTAAAACCTAAAGGGAAAGACCTAACACCAAATTGCTTTGGCCATCTGATCTAACTTCTGGAGGCAGTCAAAATGATCCTTAGAATTCTTCCCTACCTTATTCCTGTGCTGAGATACAGGCTGCTCCAACCTGCTGTAAAATGCTTGATTTCGAGAGTGAGCGAAACTAATGAAAACATTGTTGGGGTAAAACCTAAAGGGAAAGACCTAGCACCAAATCCAATTTGCCATCTGATCTAACTTCTGGAGGCAGTCAAAATGATCCTTAGAATTCTTCCCTACCTTATTCCTGTGCTGAGATACAGGCTGCTCCAACCTGCTGTAAAATGCTTGATTTCGAGAGTGAGCGAAACTAATGAAAACATTGTTGGGGTAAAACCTAAAGGGAAAGACCTAGCACCAAATCCAATTTGCCATCTGATCTAACTTCTGGAGGCAGTCAAAATGATCCTTAGAATTCTTCCCTACCTTATTCCTGTGCTGAGATACAGGCTGCCCCAACCTGCTGTAAAATGCTTGATTTCGAGAGTGAGCGAAACTAATGAAAACATTGTTGGGGTAAAACCTAAAGGGAAAGACCTAGCACCAAATCCAATTTGCCATCTGATCTAACTTCTGGAGGCAGTCAAAATGATCCTTAGAATTCTTCCCTACCTTATTCCTGTGCTGAGATACAGGCTGCTCCAACCTGCTGTAAAATGCTTGATTTCGAGAGTGAGCGAAACTAATGAAAACATTGTTGGGGTAAAACCTAAAGGGAAAGACCTAGCACCAAATCCAATTTGCCATCTGATCTAACTTCTGGAGGCAGTCAAAATGATCCTTAGAATTCTTCCCTACCTTATTCCTGTGCTGAGATACAGGCTGCTCCAACCTGCTATAAAATGCTTGATTTCGAGAGTGAGCGAAACTAATGAAAACATTGTTGGGGTAAAACCTAAAGGGAAAGACCTAACACCAAATTGCATTGGCCATCTGATCTAACTTCTGGAGGCAGTCAAAATGATCCTTAGAATTCTTCCCTACCTTATTCCTGTGCTGAGATACAGGCTGCTCCAACCTGCTGTAAAATGCTTGATTTCAAGAGTGAGCGAAACTAATGAAAACATTGTTGGGGTAAAACCTAAAGGGAAAGACCTAGCACCAAATCCAATTTGCCATCTGATCTAACTTCTGGAGGCAGTCAAAATGATCCTTAGAATTCTTCCCTACCTTATTCCTGTGCTGAGATACAGGCTGCTCCAACCTGCTGTAAAATGCTTGATTTCGAGAGTGAGCGAAACTAATGAAAACATTGTTGGGGTAAAACCTAAAGGGAAAGACCTAGCACCAAATCCAATTTGCCATCTGATCTAACTTCTGGAGGCAGTCAAAATGATCCTTAGAATTCTTCCCTACCTTATTCCTGTGCTGAGATACAGGCTGCTCCAACCTGCTGTAAAATGCTTGATTTCGAGAGTGAGCGAAACTAATGAAAACATTGTTGGGGTAAAACCTAAAGGGAAAGACCTAGCACCAAATCCAATTTGCCATCTGATCTAACTTCTGGAGGCAGTCAAAATGATCCTTAGAATTCTTCCCTACCTTATTCCTGTGGAGATACAGGCTGCTCCAACCTGCTGTAAAATGCTTGATTTCGAGAGTGAGCGAAACTAATGAAAACATTGTTGGGGTAAAACCTAAAGGGAAAGACCTAGCACCAAATCCAATTTGCCATCTGATCTAACTTCTGGAGGCAGTCAAAATGATCCTTAGAATTCTTCCCTACCTTATTCCTGTGCTGAGATACAGGCTGCTCCAACCTGCTGTAAAATGCTTGATTTTGAGAGTGAGCGAAACTAATGAAAACATTGTTGGGGTAAAACCTAAAGGGAAAGACCTAGCACCAAATCCAATTTGCCATCTGATCTAACTTCTGGAGGCAGTCAAAATGATCCTTAGAATTCTTCCCTACCTTATTCCTGTGCTGAGATACAGGCTGCTCCAACCTGCTGTAAAATGCTTGATTTCGAGAGTGAGCGAAACTAATGAAAACATTGTTGGGGTAAAACCTAAAGGGAAAGACCTAGCACCAAATCCAATTTGCCATCTGATCTAACTTCTGGAGGCAGTCAAAATGATCCTTAGAATTCTTCCCTACCTTATTCCTGTGCTGAGATACAGGCTGCTCCAACCTGCTGTAAAATGCTTGATTTCGAGAGTGAGCGAAACTAATGAAAACATTGTTGGGGTAAAACCTAAAGGGAAAGACCTAGCACCAAATCCAATTTGCCATCTGATCTAACTTCTGGAGGCAGTCAAAATGATCCTTAGAATTCTTCCCTACCTTATTCCTGTGCTGAGATACAGGCTGCTCCAACCTGCTGTAAAATGCTTGATTTCGAGAGTGAGCGAAACTAATGAAAACAATGTTGGGGTAAAACCTAAAGGGAAAGACCTAGCACCAAATCCAATTTGCCATCTGATCTAACTTCTGGAGGCAGTCAAAATGAGTATTTGAATTCTTCCCTACCTTATTCCTGTGCTGAGATACAGGCTGCTCCAACCTGCTGTAAAATGCTTGATTTCGAGAGTGAGCGAAACTAATGAAAACATTGTTGGGGTAAAACCTAAAGGGAAAGACCTAGCACCAAATCCAATTTGCCATCTGATCTAACTTCTGGAGGCAGTCAAAATGAGTATTTGAATTCTTCCCTACCTTATTCCTGTGCTGAGATACAGGCTGCTCCAACCTGCTGTAAAATGCTTGATTTTGAGAGTGAGCGAAACTAATGAAAACATTGTTGGGGTAAAACCTAAAGGGAAAGACCTAGCACCAAATCCAATTTGCCATCTGATCTAACTTCTGGAGGCAGTCAAAATGATCCTTAGAATTCTTCCCTACCTTATTCCTGTGCTGAGATACAGGCTGCTCCAACCTGCTGTAAAATGCTTGATTTCGAGAGTGAGCGAAACTAATGAAAACATTGTTGGGGTAAAACCTAAAGGGAAAGACCTAGCACCAAATCCAATTTGCCATCTGATCTAACTTCTGGAGGCAGTCAAAATGATCCTTAGAATTCTTCCCTACCTTATTCCTGTGCTGAGATACAGGCTGCTCCAACCTGCTGTAAAATGCTTGATTTCGAGAGTGAGCGAAACTAATGAAAACATTGTTGGGGTAAAACCTAAAGGGAAAGACCTAGCACCAAATCCAATTTGCCATCTGATCTAACTTCTGGAGGCAGTCAAAATGATCCTTAGAATTCTTCCCTACCTTATTCCTGTGCTGAGATACAGGCTGCTCCAACCTGCTGTAAAATGCTTGATTTCGAGAGTGAGCGAAACTAATGAAAACATTGTTGGGGTAAAACCTAAAGGGAAAGACCTAGCACCCAATTCCAATTTGCCATCTGATCTAACTTCTGGAGGCAGTCAAAATGATCCTTAGAATTCTTCCCTACCTTATTCCTGTGCTGAGATACAGGCTGCTCCAACCTGCTGTAAAATGCTTGATTTCGAGAGTGAGCGAAACTAATGAAAACATTGTTGGGGTAAAACCTAAAGGGAAAGACCTAGCACCAAATCCAATTTGCCATCTGATCTAACTTCTGGAGGCAGTCAAAATGATCCTTAGAATTCTTCCCTACCTTATTCCTGTGCTGAGATACAGGCTGCCCCAACCTGCTGTAAAATGCTTGATTTCGAGAGTGAGCGAAACTAATGAAAACATTGTTGGGGTAAAACCTAAAGGGAAAGACCTAGCACCAAATCCAATTTGCCATCTGATCTAACTTCTGGAGGCAGTCAAAATGATCCTTAGAATTCTTCCCTACCTTATTCCTGTGCTGAGATACAGGCTGCTCCAACCTGCTGTAAAATGCTTGATTTCGAGAGTGAGCGAAACTAATGAAAACAATGTTGGGGTAAAACCTAAAGGGAAAGACCTAGCACCAAATCCAATTTGCCATCTGATCTAACTTCTGGAGGCAGTCAAAATGAGTATTTGAATTCTTCCCTACCTTATTCCTGTGCTGAGATACAGGCTGCTCCAACCTGCTGTAAAATGCTTGATTTCGAGAGTGAGCGAAACTAATGAAAACATTGTTGGGGTAAAACCTAAAGGGAAAGACCTAGCACCAAATCCAATTTGCCATCTGATCTAACTTCTGGAGGCAGTCAAAACGATCCTTAGAATTCTTCCCTACCTTATTCCTGTGCTGAGATACAGGCTGCTCCAACCTGCTGTAAAATGCTTGATTTCGAGAGTGAGCGAAACTAATGAAAACATTGTTGGGGTAAAACCTAAAGGGAAAGACCTAGCACCAAATCCAATTTGCCATCTGATCTAACTTCTGGAGGCAGTCAAAATGAGTATTTGAATTCTTCCCTACCTTATTCCTGTGCTGAGATACAGGCTGCTCCAACCTGCTGTAAAATGCTTGATTTCGAGAGTGAGCGAAACTAATGAAAACATTGTTGGGGTAAAACCTAAAGGGAAAGACCTAGCACCAAATCCAATTTGCCATCTGATCTAACTTCTGGAGGCAGTCAAAATGATCATTAGAATTCTTCCCTACCTTATTCCTGTGCTGAGATACAGGCTGCTCCAACCTGCTGTAAAATGCTTGATTTCGAGAGTGAGCGAAACTAATGAAAACATTGTTGGGGTAAAACCTAAAGGGAAAGACCTAGCACCAAATCCAATTTGCCATCTGATCTAACTTCTGGAGGCAGTCAAAATGATCCTTAGAATTCTTCCCTACCTTATTCCTGTGCTGAGATACAGGCTGCCCCAACCTGCTGTAAAATGCTTGATTTCGAGAGTGAGCGAAACTAATGAAAACATTGTTGGGGTAAAACCTAAAGGGAAAGACCTAGCACCAAATCCAATTTGCCATCTGATCTAACTTCTGGAGGCAGTCAAAATGATCCTTAGAATTCTTCCCTACCTTATTCCTGTGCTGAGATACAGGCTGCTCCAACCTGCTGTAAAATGCTTGATTTCGAGAGTGAGCGAAACTAATGAAAACATTGTTGGGGTAAAACCTAAAGGGAAAGACCTAGCACCAAATTCCATTGGCCATCTGATCTAACTTCTGGAGGCAGTCAAAATGAGCCTTAGAATTCTTCCCTACCTTATTCCTGTGCTGAGATACAGGCTGCTCCAACCTGCTGTAAAATGCTTGATTTCGAGAGTGAGCGAAACTAATGAAAACATTGTTGGGGTAAAACCTAAAGGGAAAGACCTAGCACCAAATCCAATTTGCCATCTGATCTAACTTCTGGAGGCAGTCAAAATGATCCTTAGAATTCTTCCCTACATTATTCCTGTGCTGAGATACAGGCTGCTCCAACCTGCTGTAAAATGCTTGATTTCGAGAGTGAGCAAAACTAATGAAAACATTGTTGGGGTAAAACCTAAAGGGAAAGACCTAGCACCAAATCCAATTTGCCATCTGATCTAACTTCTGGAGGCAGTCAAAATGATCCTTAGAATTCTTCCCTACCTTATTCCTGTGCTGAGATACAGGCTGCTCCAACCTGCTGTAAAATGCTTGATTTCGAGAGTGAGCGAAACTAATGAAAACATTGTTGGGGTAAAACCTAAAGGGAAAGACCTAGCACCAAATCCAATTTGCCATCTGATCTAACTTCTGGAGGCAGTCAAAATGATCCTTAGAATTCTTCCCTACCTTATTCCTGTGCTGAGATACAGGCTGCTCCAACCTGCTGTAAAATGCTTGATTTCGAGAGTGAGCGAAACTAATGAAAACATTGTTGGGGTAAAACCTAAAGGGAAAGACCTAGCACCAAATCCAATTTGCCATCTGATCTAACTTCTGGAGGCAGTCAAAATGATCCTTAGAATTCTTCCCTACCTTATTCCTGTGCTGAGATACAGGCTGCCCCAACCTGCTGTAAAATGCTTGATTTCGAGAGTGAGCGAAACTAATGAAAACATTGTTGGGGTAAAACCTAAAGGGAAAGACCTAGCACCAAATCCAATTTGCCATCTGATCTAACTTCTGGAGGCAGTCAAAATGATCCTTAGAATTCTTCCCTACCTTATTCCTGTGCTGAGATACAGGCTGCTCCAACCTGCTATAAAATGCTTGATTTCGAGAGTGAGCGAAACTAATGAAAACATTGTTGGGGTAAAACCTAAAGGGAAAGACCTAACACCAAATTGCATTGGCCATCTGATCTAACTTCTGGAGGCAGTCAAAATGATCCTTAGAATTCTTCCCTACCTTATTCCTGTGCTGAGATACAGGCTGCTCCAACCTGCTGTAAAATGCTTGATTTCGAGAGTGAGCGAAACTAATGAAAACATTGTTGGGGTAAAACCTAAAGGGAAAGACCTAGCACCAAATCCAATTTGCCATCTGATCTAACTTCTGGAGGCAGTCAAAATGATCCTTAGAATTCTTCCCTACCTTATTCCTGTGCTGAGATACAGGCTGCTCCAACCTGCTGTAAAATGCTTGATTTCGAGAGTGAGCGAAACTAATGAAAACATTGTTGGGGTAAAACCTAAAGGGAAAGACCTAGCACCAAATCCAATTTGCCATCTGATCTAACTTCTGGAGGCAGTCAAAATGATCCTTAGAATTCTTCCCTACCTTATTCCTGTGCTGAGATACAGGCTGCTCCAACCTGCTATAAAATGCTTGATTTCGAGAGTGAGCGAAACTAATGAAAACATTGTTGGGGTAAAACCTAAAGGGAAAGACCTAACACCAAATTGCATTGGCCATCTGATCTAACTTCTGGAGGCAGTCAAAATGATCCTTAGAATTCTTCCCTACCTTATTCCTGTGCTGAGATACAGGCTGCTCCAACCTGCTGTAAAATGCTTGATTTCAAGAGTGAGCGAAACTAATGAAAACATTGTTGGGGTAAAACCTAAAGGGAAAGACCTAGCACCAAATCCAATTTGCCATCTGATCTAACTTCTGGAGGCAGTCAAAATGATCCTTAGAATTCTTCCCTACCTTATTCCTGTGCTGAGATACAGGCTGCTCCAACCTGCTGTAAAATGCTTGATTTCGAGAGTGAGCGAAACTAATGAAAACATTGTTGGGGTAAAACCTAAAGGGAAAGACCTAGCACCAAATCCAATTTGCCATCTGATCTAACTTCTGGAGGCAGTCAAAATGAGTATTTGAATTCTTCCCTACCTTATTCCTGTGCTGAGATACAGGCTGCTCCAACCTGCTGTAAAATGCTTGATTTCGAGAGTGAGCGAAACTAATGAAAACATTGTTGGGGTAAAACCTAAAGGGAAAGACCTAGCACCAAATCCAATTTGCCATCTGATCTAACTTCTGGAGGCAGTCAAAATGATCCTTAGAATTCTTCCCTACCTTATTCCTGTGCTGAGATACAGGCTGCTCCAACCTGCTGTAAAATGCTTGATTTCGAGAGTGAGCGAAACTAATGAAAACATTGTTGGGGTAAAACCTAAAGGGAAAGACCTAGCACCAAATCCAATTTGCCATCTGATCTAACTTCTGGAGGCAGTCAAAATGATCCTTAGAATTCTTCCCTACCTTATTCCTGTGCTGAGATACAGGCTGCTCCAACCTGCTGTAAAATGCTTGATTTTGAGAGTGAGCGAAACTAATGAAAACATTGTTGGGGTAAAACCTAAAGGGAAAGACCTAGCACCAAATCCAATTTGCCATCTGATCTAACTTCTGGAGGCAGTCAAAATGATCCTTAGAATTCTTCCCTACCTTATTCCTGTGCTGAGATACAGGCTGCTCCAACCTGCTGTAAAATGCTTGATTTTGAGAGTGAGCGAAACTAATGAAAACATTGTTGGGGTAAAACCTAAAGGGAAAGACCTAGCACCAAATCCAATTTGCCATCTGATCTAACTTCTGGAGGCAGTCAAAATGATCCTTAGAATTCTTCCCTACCTTATTCCTGTGCTGAGATACAGGCTGCTCCAACCTGCTGTAAAATGCTTGATTTCGAGAGTGAGCGAAACTAATGAAAACATTGTTGGGGTAAAACCTAAAGGGAAAGACCTAGCACCAAATCCAATTTGCCATCTGATCTAACTTCTGGAGGCAGTCAAAATGATCCTTAGAATTCTTCCCTACCTTATTCCTGTGCTGAGATACAGGCTGCTCCAACCTGCTGTAAAATGCTTGATTTCGAGAGTGAGCGAAACTAATGAAAACAATGTTGGGGTAAAACCTAAAGGGAAAGACCTAGCACCAAATCCAATTTGCCATCTGATCTAACTTCTGGAGGCAGTCAAAATGAGTATTTGAATTCTTCCCTACCTTATTCCTGTGCTGAGATACAGGCTGCTCCAACCTGCTGTAAAATGCTTGATTTCGAGAGTGAGCGAAACTAATGAAAACATTGTTGGGGTAAAACCTAAAGGGAAAGACCTAGCACCAAATCCAATTTGCCATCTGATCTAACTTCTGGAGGCAGTCAAAATGAGTATTTGAATTCTTCCCTACCTTATTCCTGTGCTGAGATACAGGCTGCTCCAACCTGCTGTAAAATGCTTGATTTTGAGAGTGAGCGAAACTAATGAAAACATTGTTGGGGTAAAACCTAAAGGGAAAGACCTAGCACCAAATCCAATTTGCCATCTGATCTAACTTCTGGAGGCAGTCAAAATGATCCTTAGAATTCTTCCCTACCTTATTCCTGTGCTGAGATACAGGCTGCTCCAACCTGCTGTAAAATGCTTGATTTCGAGAGTGAGCGAAACTAATGAAAACATTGTTGGGGTAAAACCTAAAGGGAAAGACCTAGCACCAAATCCAATTTGCCATCTGATCTAACTTCTGGAGGCAGTCAAAATGATCCTTAGAATTCTTCCCTACCTTATTCCTGTGCTGAGATACAGGCTGCTCCAACCTGCTGTAAAATGCTTGATTTCGAGAGTGAGCGAAACTAATGAAAACATTGTTGGGGTAAAACCTAAAGGGAAAGACCTAGCACCAAATCCAATTTGCCATCTGATCTAACTTCTGGAGGCAGTCAAAATGATCCTTAGAATTCTTCCCTACCTTATTCCTGTGCTGAGATACAGGCTGCCCCAACCTGCTGTAAAATGCTTGATTTCGAGAGTGAGCGAAACTAATGAAAACATTGTTGGGGTAAAACCTAAAGGGAAAGGTTGGGGTAAAACCTAAAGGGAAAGACCTAGCACCCCAAATCCAATTTGCCATCTGATCTAACTTCTGGAGGCAGTCAAAATGATCCTTAGAATTCTTCCCTACCTTATTCCTGTGCTGAGATACAGGCTGCTCCAACCTGCTATAAAATGCTTGATTTCGAGAGGTGAGCGAAACTAATGAAAACATTGTTGGGGTAAAACCTAAAGGGAAAGACCTAACACCAAATTGCATTGGCCATCTGATCTAACTTCTGGAGGCAGTCAAAATGATCCTTAGAATTCTTCCCTACCTTATTCCTGTGCTGAGATACAGGCTGCTTCCCAACCTGCTGTAAAATGCTTGATTTCGAGAGTGAGCGAAACTAATGAAAAACATTGTTGGGGTAAAACCTAAAGGGAAAGACCTAGCACCAAATCCAATTTGCCATCTGATCTAACTTCTGGAGGCAGTCAAAATGATCCTTAGAATTCTTCCCTACCTTATTCCTGTGCTGAGATACAGGCTGCTCCAACCTGCTGTAAAATGCTTGATTTCGAGAGTGAGCGAAACTAATGAAAACATTGTTGGGGTAAAACCTAAAGGGAAAGACCTAGCAACCAAATCCAATTTGCCATCTGATCTAACTTCTGGAGGCAGTCAAAATGATCCTTAGAATTCTTCCCTACCTTATTCCTGTGCTGAGATACAGGCTTGCTCCAACCTGCTATAAAATGCTTGATTTCGAGAGTGAGCGAAACTAATGAAAACATTTGTTGGGGTAAAACCTAAAGGGAAAGACCTAACACCAAATTGCATTGGCCATCTGATCTAACTTCTGGAGGCAGTCAAAATGATCCTTAGAATTCTTCCCTACCTTATTCCTGTGCTGAGATACAGGCTGCTCCAACCTGCTGTAAAATGCTTGATTTCAGAGTGAGCGAAACTAATGAAAACATTGTTGGGGTAAAACCTAAAGGGAAAGGACCTAGCACCAAATCCAATTTGCCATCTGATCTAACTTCTGGAGGCAGTCAAAATGATCCTTAGAATTCTTCCCTACCTTATTCCTGTGCTGAGATACAGGCTGCTCCAACCTGCTGTAAAAATGCTTGATTTTCGAGAGTGAGCGAAACTAATGAAAACATTGTTGGGGTAAAACCTAAAGGGAAAGACCTAGCACCAAATCCAATTTGCCATCTGATCTAACTTCTGGAGGCAGTCAAAATGAGTATTTGAATTCTTCCCTACCTTATTCCTGTGCTGAGATACAGGCTGCTCCAACCTGCTGTAAAATGCTTGATTTCGAGAGTGAGCGAAACTAATGAAAACATTGTTGGGGTAAAACCTAAAGGGAAAGACCTAGCACCAAATCCAATTTGCCATCTGATCTAACTTCTGGAGGCAGTCAAAATGATCCTTAGAATTCTTCCCTACCTTATTCCTGTGCTGAGATACAGGCTGCTCCAACCTGCTGTAAAATGCTTGATTTCGAGAGTGAGCGAAACTAATGAAAACATTGTTGGGGTAAAACCTAAAGGGAAAGACCTAGCACCAAATCCAATTTGCCATCTGATCTAACTTCTGGAGGCAGTCTAAATGATCCTTAGAATTCTTCCCTACCTTATTCCTGTGCTGAGATACAGGCTGCTCCAACCTGCTGTAAAATGCTTGATTTTGAGAGTGAGCGAAACTAATGAAAACATTGTTGGGGTAAAACCTAAAGGGAAAGACCTAGCACCAAATCCAATTTGCCATCTGATCTAACTTCTGGAGGCAGTCAAAATGATCCTTAGAATTCTTCCCTACCTTATCCTGTGCTGAGATACAGGCTGCTCCAACCTGCTGTAAAATGCTTGATTTTGAGAGTGAGCGAAACTAATGAAAACATTGTTGGGGTAAAACCTAAAGGGAAAGACCTAGCACCAAATCCAATTTGCCATCTGATCTAACTTCTGGAGGCAGTCAAAATGATCCTTAGAATTCTTCCCTACCTTATTCCTGTGCTGAGATACAGGCTGCTCCAACCTGCTGTAAAATGCTTGATTTCGAGAGTGAGCGAAACTAATGAAAACATTGTTGGGGTAAAACCTAAAGGGAAAGACCTAGCACCAAATCCAATTTGCCATCTGATCTAACTTCTGGAGGCAGTCAAAATGATCCTTAGAATTCTTCCCTACCTTATTCCTGTGCTGAGATACAGGCTGCTCCAACCTGCTGTAAAATGCTTGATTTCGAGAGTGAGCGAAACTAATGAAAACAATGTTGGGGTAAAACCTAAAGGGAAAGACCTAGCACCAAATCCAATTTGCCATCTGATCTAACTTCTGGAGGCAGTCAAAATGAGTATTTGAATTCTTCCCTACCTTATTCCTGTGCTGAGATACAGGGCTGCTCCAACCTGCTGTAAAATGCTTGATTTCGAGAGTGAGCGAAACTAATGAAAACATTGTTGGGGGTAAAACCTAAAGGGGAAAGACCTGAGCACCAAATCCAATTTGCCATTCTGATCTAACTTCTGGAGGCAGTCAAAATGAGTATTTGAATTCTTCCCCTACCTTATTCCTGTGCTGAGATACAGGCTGCTCCAACCTGCTGTAAAATGCTTGATTTCGAGAGTGAGCGAAACTAATGAAAACATTGTTGGGGTAAAACCTAAAGGGAAAGACCTAGCACCAAATCCAATTTGCCATCTGATCTAACTTCTGGAGGCAGTCAAAATGATCCTTAGAATTCTTCCCTACCTTATTCCTGTGCTGAGATACAGGCTGCCCCAACCTGCTGTAAAATGCTTGATTTCGAGAGTGAGCGAAACTAATGAAAACATTGTTGGGGTAAAACCTAAAGGGAAAGACCTAGCACCAAATCCAATTTGCCATCTGATCTAACTTCTGGAGGCAGTCAAAATGATCCTTAGATTCTTCCCTACCTTATTCTGTGCTGAGATACAGGCTGCTCCAACCTGCTGTAAAATGCTTGATTTCGAGAGTGAGCGAAACTAATGAAAACAATGTTGGGGGTAAAACCTAAAGGGAAAGACCTAGCACCAAATCCAATTTGCCATCTGATCTAACTTCTGGAGGCAGTCAAAATGAGTATTTGAATTCTTCCCTACCTTATTCCTGTGCTGAGATACAGGCTGCTCCAACCTGCCTGTAAAATGCTTGATTTCGAGAGTGAGCGAAACTAATGAAAACATTGTTGGGGTAAAACCTAACGGGAAAGACCTAGCACCACATCCAATTTGCCATCTGATCTAACTTCTGGAGGCAGTCAAAATGAGTATTTGAATTCTTCCCTACCTTATTCCTGTGCTGAGATACAGGCTGCTCCAACCTGCTGTAAAATGCTTGATTTCGAGAGTGAGCGAAACTAATGAAAACATTGTTGGGGTAAAACCTAAAGGGAAAGACCTAGCACCCAAATCCAATTTGCCATCTGATCTAACTTCTGGAGGCAGTCAAAATGATCATTAGAATTCTTCCCTACCATTATTCCTGTGCTGAGATACAGGCTGCTCCAACCTGCTGTAAAATGCTTGATTTCGAGAGTGAGCGAAACTAATGAAAACATTGTTGGGGTAAAACCTAAAGGGAAAGACCTAGCACCAAATCCAATTTGCCATCTGATCTAACTTCTGGAGGCAGTCAAAATGATCCTTAGAATTCTTCCCTACCTTATTCCTGTGCTGAGATACAGGGCTGCCCCAACCTGCTGTAAAATGCTTGATTTCGAGAGTGAGCGAAACTAATGAAAACATTGTTGGGGTAAAACCTAAAGGGAAAGACCTAGCACCAAATCCAATTTGCCATCTGATCTAACTTCTGGAGGCAGTCAAAATGATCCTTAGAATTCTTCCCTACCTTATTCCTGTGCTGAGATACAGGCTGCTCCAACCTGCCTGTAAAATGCTTGATTTCGAGAGGTGAGCGAAAACTAATGAAAACATTGTTGGGGTAAAAACCTAAAGGGAAAGACCTAGCACCAAATTCCCATTGGCCATCTGATCTAACTTCTGGAGGCAGTCAAAATGATCCTTAGATTCTTCCCTACCTTATTCCTGTGCTGAGATAGCAGGCTGCTCCAACCTGCTGTAAAATGCTTGATTTCGAGAGTGAGCGAAACTAATGAAAACATGTTGGGGTAAAACCTAAAGGGAAAGACCTAGCACCAAATCCAATTTGCCATCTGATCTAACTTCTGGAGGCAGTCAAAATGATCCTTAGAATTCTTCCCTACATTATTCCTGTGCTGAGATACAGGCTGCTCCAACCTGCTGTAAAATGCTTGATTCGAGAGTGAGCAAAACTAATGAAAACATTGTTGGGGTAAAACCTAAAGGGAAAGACCTAGCACCAAATCCAATTTGCCATCTGATCTAACTTCTGGGAGGCAGTCAAAATGATCCTTAGAATTCTTCCCTACCTTATTCCTGTGCTGAGATACAGGCTGCTCCAACCTGCTGTAAAAATGCTTGATTTCGAGAGTGAGCGAAACTAATGAAACATTGTTGGGGTAAAACCTAAAGGGAAAGACCTAGCACCAAATCCAATTTGCCATCTGATCTAACTTCTGGAGGCAGTCAAAATGATCCTTAGAATTCTTCCTACATTATTCCTGTGCTGAGATACAGGCTGCTCCAACCTGCTGTAAAATGCTTGATTTCGAGAGTGAGCGAAACTAATGAAAACATTGTTGGGGTAAAACCTAAAGGGAAAGACCTAGCACCAAATCCAATTTGCCATCTGATCTAACTTCTGGAGGCAGTCAAAATGATCCTTAGAATTCTTCCCTACCTTATTCCTGTGCTGAGATACAGGCTGCCCCAACCTGCTGTAAAATGCTTGATTTCGAGAGTGAGCGAAACTAATGAAAACATTGTTGGGGTAAAACCTAAAGGGAAAGACCTAGCACCAAATTCCAATTTGCCATCTGATCTAACTTCTGGAGGCAGTCAAAATGAGTATTTGAATTCTTCCCTACCTTATTCCTGAGCTGAGATACAGGCTGCTCCAACCTGCTGTAAATGCTTGTTTTCGAGAGTGAGCGAAACTAATGAAAACATTGTTGGGGTAAAACCTAAAGGGAAAGACCTAGCACCAAATCCATTTGCCATCTGATCTAACTTCTGGAGGCAGTCAAAAACGATCCTTAGAATTCTTCCCTACCTTATTCCTGTGCTGAGATACAGGCTGCTCCAACCTGCCTGTAAAATGCTTGATTTCGAGAGTGAGCGAAAGACGAAATGAAAACATTGTTGGGGTAAAACCTAAAGGGAAAGACCTAGCACCCAAATCCAAATTGCCATCTGATCTAACTTCTGGAGGCAGTCAAAATGATCCTTAGAATTCTTCCCTACCTTATTCCTGTGCTGAGATACAGGCTGCTCCAACCTGCTGTAAAATGCTTGATTTCGAGAGTGAGCGAAACTAATGAAAACATTGTTGGGGTAAAACCTAAAGGGAAAGGACCTAGCACCAAATCCAATTTGCCATCTGATCTAACTTCTGGAGGCAGTCAAAAATGATCCTTAGAATTCTTCCCTACCTTATTCCTGTGCTGAGATACAGGCTGCTCCAACCTGCTGTAAAATGCTTGATTTCGAGAGTGAGCGAAACTAATGAAAACATTGTTGGGGTAAAACCTAAAGGGAAAGACCTAGCACCAAATCCAATTTGCCATCTGATCTAACTTCTGGAGGCAGTCAAAATGATCCTTAGAATTCTTCCCTACCTTATTCCTGTGCTGAGATACAGGCTGCCCAACCTGCTGTAAAATGCTTGATTTCGAGAGTGAGCGAAACTAATGAAAACATTGTTGGGGTAAAACCTAAAGGGAAAGACCTAGCACCAAATCCAATTGGCCATCTGATCTAACTTCTGGAGGCAGTCAAAATGATCCTTAGTATTCTTCCCTACCTTATTCCTGTGCTGAGATACAGGCTGCTCCAACCTGCTGTAAAATTGCTTGATTTCGAGAGGTGAGCGAAACTAATGAAAACATTGTTGGGGTAAAACCTAAAGGGAAAGACCTAGCACCAAATCCATTGCCATCTGATCTAACTTCTGGAGGCAGTCAAAATGATCCTTAGAATTCTTCCCTACCTTATTCCTGTGCTGAGATACAGGCTGCTCCAACCTGCTGTAAAATGCTTGATTTCGAGAGTGAGCGAAACTAATGAAACATTGTTGGGGTAAAACCTAAAGGGAAAGACCTAGCACCAAATCCAATTGCCATCTGATCTAACTTCTGGGAGGCAGTCAAAATGATCCTTAGAATTCTTCCCTACCTTATTCCTGTGCTGAGATACAGGCTGCTCCAACCTGCTGTAAAATGCTTGATTTCGAGAGTGAGCGAAACTAATTGGAAAACATTGTTGGGGTAAAACCCTAAAGGGAAAGACCTAGCACCAAATCCAATTTGCCATCTGATCTAACTTCTGGAGGCAGTCAAAATGATCCTTAGAATTCTTCCCTACCTTATTCCTGTGCTGAGATACAGGCTGCTCCAACCTGCTGTAAAATGCTTGATTTCGAGAGTGAGCGAAACTAATGAAAACATTGTTGGGGTAAAACCTAAAGGGAAAGACCTAGCACCAAAATCCAATTTGCCATCTGATCTAACTTCTGGAGGCAGTCAAAATGATCCTTAGAATTCTTCCCTACCTTATTCCTGTGCTGAGATACAGGCTGCTCCAACCTGCTGTAAAATGCTTGATTTCGAGAGTGAGCGAAACTAATGAAAACATTGTTGGGGTAAAACCTAAAGGGAAAGACCTAGCACCAAATCCAATTTGCCATCTGATCTAACCTTCTGGAGGCAGTCAAAATGATCCTTAGAATTCTTCCCTACCTTATTCCTGTGCTGAGATACAGGCTGCTCAACCTGCTGTAAAATGCTTGATTTCGAGAGTGAGCGAAACTAATGAAAACATTGTTGGGGTAAAACCTAAAGGGAAAGACCTAGCACCAAATTCCATTGGCCATCTGATCTAACTTCTGGAGGCAGTCAAAATGATCCTTAGAATTCTTCCCTACCTTATTCCTGTGCTGAGATACAGGCTGCTCCAACCTGCTGTAAAATGCTTGATTTCGAGAGTGAGCGAAACTAATGAAAACATTGTTGGGTGTAAAAACCTAAAGGGAAGACCTAGCACCAAATTCCCACTTGGGCCATCTGATCTAACTTCTGAGGCAGTCTAAAAGATCCTTTAGAATTCTTCCTACCTTTTTCCTGTGCTGGATTCAGGCTGCTCACATCCTGCCTGTAAAATGCTTGATTCGGAGTGAGCGAAAAAACTAAT
>NW_027144676.1:17500-25000 GCF_026170545.1 Melanerpes formicivorus | reverse complement strand
ACGGACCCCTGCCCAGCCGCCTGGCGGGTGGCTTGGAGCAGCCGCTCGGCAGCGCTGCCCTGGGAGTGCTCGGCGTCGCTTGTTCCCTCATATACGGAACTGGAGGGCCGTCAGCTCCGCGAGCGCACAACCAGCCGACCTCCGCCCAGCGGCAGGTCGCAGAAATCACGCCGGCTTGTACGATGACGTAGGCGGAGGCAGAGCGCAACAGCGACCCCTTGGCGACAAGCGCGATCTCCGCGGAGAGCACGTCTACTCGCCGAGGGAGAGCACGTCTACTCGCCGAGGGAGAGCACGTCTACTCGCCCAGGGAGAGCACGTCTACTCGCCCAGGGAGAGCACGTCTACTCGCCCAGGGAGAGCACGTCTACTCGCCCAGGGAGAGCACGTCTACTCGCCCAGGGAGAGCACGTCTACTCGCCCAGGGAGAGCACGTCTACTCGCCCAGGGAGAGCACGTCTACTCGCCCAGGGAGAGCACGTCTACTCGCCCAGGGAGAGCACGTCTACTCGCCGAGGGAGAGCACGTCTACTCGCCCAGGGAGAGCACGTCTACTCGCCCAGGGAGAGCACGTCTACTCGCCCAGGGAGAGCACGTCTACTCGCCGAGGGAGAGCACGTCTACTCGCCGAGGGAGAGCACGTCTACTCGCCGAGGGAGAGCACGTCTACTCGCCGAGGGAGAGCACGTCTACTCGCCGAGGGAGAGCACGTCTACCTCCCGCCTGAGGGAGAGCACGGGGGGGGGGGGACAAAGACAGGCGGCAGCAGCTTCGGTGAACGTCACCCGGGAGGCGACCGGGGCTGTCCCGGGGCAGTCCCGGGAAGCCGGCGTCCGACACAGGGAACCGTCAGCTGCCGGACCGGGGCGAATCCCCGCGGCCACGGCAGGGGTGGGGGCTCGAAGACAGCCGGCAGCCGCTTCGGTGAACGTCACCCGGGAGGAGACTGGGGCCCTCCCGGGACCGTCCCGGGAAGACGACGTTCGGCACGAGATCCCGGCCGCGGCCGGACCGGCTCGAAGCCTCGCGGTCCCGGCAGCAGCCGGAGCCGCTCGCCGCCTCGGGCTCCCGGCCCCCTACAGATCCGGCGACTCGTTCGCGGGCGGCGGGGGGAGGCAGTGGAGGGGGTGCGGGGAGAAGCGGCAGCGGAGGCGGAGGGGGGGGGGGCTCGAAGACAGCCGGCAGCCGCTTCGGTGAACGTCACCCAGGAGGCGATCGGGGCCGTCCCGGGGCCGTCCCGGGATGCCGGCTTCCGGCACGGGGTCCCGGCCGCGGCCGGACCGGCTCGTATCCCCGCGGCTCCGGCAGGGGGGGGGGGGGCTCGAAGACAGCCGGCAGTCGCCTCGGTGAACGTCACCCGGCCGGCGACCGCGGCCGTTCCGGGGCCGTCCCGGGAAGCCTGCGACAGGCACGGGGTCCCAGCCGCGGCCGGACCGACTCGAAGCCCCGCGGCCCCGGCACGGGGGAGGCCCAAAGACTGGCGGCAGCCGCTTCGCTGAACGTCACCCGGCCGGCGACCGGGGCCGTCCCGGGGCCGTCCCGGGATGCCGGCATCCGGCACGGGGTCCCGGCCGCGGCCGGAGCGGCTCGAATCCCCGCGGTCCCGGCAGCAGCCGGAGCCGCTCGCCGTTCGGGCTCCCGGCACCCTACGGATCCGGCGACTCGTTCGCCGGCGGCGGGGGGAGGCAGTGAAGGAGGTGCGGGCAGAAGCGGCAGCGGAGGCGGAGGGGGGGGGGGGGCTCGAAGACAGCCGGCAGCCGCTTCGGAGAACGTCACCCGGCCGGCGACCGCGGCCGTTCCGGGGCCGTCCCGGGAAGCCTGCGACAGGCACGGGGTCCCGGCCTCGGCCGGACCCGCACTGGGTGCCGCCGCCTCGGGCTCTCGGGACGGTATGGATCCGCCGACTCGTTCGCCGGCGGCGGGGGGAGGCAGTGGAGGGGGTGCGGGGAGAAGCGGCAGCGGAGGCGGAGGGGGGGGGGGGCTCGAAGACAGCCGGCAGCCGCTTCGGTGAACGTCACCCGGCCGGCGACCGGGGCCGTCCCGGGGCCGTCCGGGGATGCCGGCTTCCGGCACGGGGTCCCGGCCGCGGCCGGACCGGCTCGAATCCCCGCGGTCCCGGCAGCAGCCGGAGCCGCTCGCCGTTCGGGCTCCCGGCACCCTACAGATCCGGCGACTCGTTCGCGGGCGGCGGGGGGAGGCAGTGGAGGGGGTGCGGGCAGAAGCGGCCGCGGAGGCGGAGGGGGGGGGGGGGCTCGAAGACAGCCGGCAGCCGCTTCGGTGAACGTCACCCGGGAGGCGACCGGGACCGGCCCGGGAAGCCATCGTCCGGCCCCGGATCCCGGCCGCGGCCGGACCGGCTCGAAGCCCCGCGGCCCCGGCACGGGGGAGGCCCAAAGACTGGCGGCAGCCGCTTCGCTGAACGTCACCCGGCCGGCGACCGGGGCCGTCCCGGGGCCGTCCCGGGATGCCGGCTTCCGGCACGGGGTCCCGGCCGCGGCCGGACCGGCTCGAATCCCCGCGGTCCCGGCAGCAGCCGGAGCCGCTCGCCGTTCGGGCTCCCGGCACCCTACGGATCCGCCGACTCGTTCGCCGGCGGCGGGGGGAGGCAGTGGAGGGGGTGCGGGCAGAAGCGGCAGCGGAGGCGGAGGGGGGGGGGGCTCGAAGACAGCCGGCAGCCGCTTCGGTGAACGTCACCCGGCCGGCGACCGGGGCCGTCCCGGGGCCGTCCGGGGATGCCGGCTTCCGGCACGGGGTCCCGGCCGCGGCCGGAGCGGCTCGAATCCCCGCGGTCCCGGCAGCAGCCGGAGCCGCTCGCCGTTCGGGCTCCCGGCACCCTACAGATCCGGCGACTCGTTCGCCGGCGGCGGGGGGAGGCAGTGGAGGGGGTGCGGGGAGAAGCGGCAGCGGAGGCGGAGGGGGGGGGGGGGCTCGAAGACAGCCGGCAGCCGCTTCGGTGAACGTCACCCGGCCGGCGACCGGGGCCGTCCCGGGGCCGTCCGGGGATGCCGGCTTCCGGCACGGGGTCCCGGCCGCGGCCGGAGCGGCTCGAATCCCCGCGGTCCCGGCAGCAGCCGGAGCCGCTCGCCGTTCGGGCTCCCGGCACCCTACAGATCCGGCGACTCGTTCGCCGGCGGCGGGGGGAGGCAGTGGAGGGGGTGCGGGGAGAAGCGGCAGCGGAGGCGGAGGGGGGGGGGGGGCTCGAAGACAGCCGGCAGCCGCTTCGGTGAACGTCACCCGGGAGGCGACCGGGACCGGCCCGGGAAGCCATCGTCCGGCCCGGGATCCCGGCCGCGGCCGGACCGGCTCGAATCCCCGCGGCCCCGGCACGGGGGAGGCCCAAAGACTGGCGGCAGCCGCTTCGCTGAACGTCACCCGGCCGGCGACCGGGGCCGTCCCGGGGCCGTCCCGGGATGCCGGCTTCCGGCACGGGGTCCCGGCCGCGGCCGGACCGGCTCGAATCCCCCCGGTCCCGGCAGCAGCCGGAGCCGCTCGCCGTTCGGGCTCCCGGCACCCTACGGATCCGGCGACTCGTTCGCCGGCGGCGGGGGGAGGCAGTGGAGGCGGTGCGGGGAGAAGCGGCAGCGGAGGCGGAGGGGGGGCGGGGGGGACGATAGTGGCGGGGGGCGGGGGGTGCTCGAAGGCAGCCGGCAGCCGGTTCGGTGAACATTCGCCGGGGCGGGGGGGCGACCTGTCCGTGCCCGGGGCAGCCCCGGGAAGCCGGCAGCCAGCACGGGGTCCCGGCAGCACCTGTTCCCTGCCCTGGGACTTGCCGTGCCCGGCGGCCGGTTGCCGGGTGGGGGGAGCGATGAGAGGCGGGGCGCAGCGGCCGGGGCAGCGCCGGGCCGCAGCGGGGGGCTGGGCGGGTGGGGTAGGCGTCGAGCGGCAAGCCCTCGGCTGCAGCGAATGTTCGGCGGTGCGGGGCGGGGGGGGGACGGGACGACACGTTGGGGGCGCCGAGTCCGAGCCACCCCCGGCCCCAGGGGCGGCCGGAGGGGGAGGCCGGTGCCTGGCCCTGGGAGCTGCTGGGCGCCGGATGGCCGAGGGTGCGTCAGAAGCCGCCCGAGCGGTCGAGCAGGTCCTCCAGAAAGGCCTAGGGTGGCTTCGAGGGCCCCGGGAGCAGTCGAGGGAGGCCTCCAGGCAGGTCTGGAGTGGATGGGAGGCCTTCCAAAGCAGACAAGGGAGCCTGCAGAGCGTGCGGGGGAGGCTTCTGGTGCGGCCTGGGGTGGGACGGAAGCCTGCAGAGCGTGCGGGGGAGGCTTCTGGTGCGGCCTGGGGTGGCTGAGAAGCCTGCAGAGCGTGCGGGAGAGGCTTCTGTTGGGGCCTGGGGTGGCTGAGAAGCCTGCAGAGCGTGCGGGGGAGGCTTCTGCTGCGGCCTGGGGTGGCTGAGAAGCCTGCAGAGCGTGCGGGGGAGGCTTCTGCTGCGGCCTGGGGTGGCTGAGAAGCCTGCAGAGCGTGCGGGGGAGGCTTCTGCTGCGGCCTGGGGTGGCTGAGAAGCCTGCAGAGCGTGCGGGGGAGGCTTCTGGTGCGGCCTGGGGTGGGACGGAAGCCTGCAGAGCGTGCGGGGGAGGCTTCTGGTGCGGCCTGGGGTGGGACGGAAGCCTGCAGAGCGTGCGGGGGAGGCTTCTGGTGCGGCCTGGGGTGGGTCGGAAGCCTGCAGAGCGTGCGGGAGAGGCTTCTGCTGCGGCCTGGGGTGGGTCGGAAGCCTGCAGAGCGTGCGGGAGAGGCTTCTGTTGGGGCCTGGGGTGGCTGAGAAGCCTGCAGAGCGTGCGGGGGAGGCTTCTGCTGCGGCCTGGGGATGGCTGAGAAGCCTGCAGAGCGTGCGGGGGAGGCTTCTGCTGCGGCCTGGGGTGGCTGAGAAGCCTGCAGAGCGTGCGGGGGAGGCTTCTGGTGCGGCCTGGGGTGGCTGAGAAGCCTGCAGAGCGTGCGGGGGAGGCTTCTGGTGCGGCCTGGGGTGGGACGGAAGCCTGCAGAGCGTGCGGGGGAGGCTTCTGGTGCGGCCTGGGGTGGGTCGGAAGCCTGCAGAGCGTGCGGGAGAGGCTTCTGTTGGGGCCTGGGGTGGCTGAGAAGCCTGCAGAGCGTGCGGGGGAGGCTTCTGCTGCGGCCTGGGGTGGCTGAGAAGCCTGCAGAGCGTGCGGGGGAGGCTTCTGCTGCGGCCTGGGGTGGCTGAGAAGCCTGCAGAGCGTGCGGGGGAGGCTTCTGCTGCGGCCTGGGGTGGCTGAGAAGCCTGCAGAGCGTGCGGGGGAGGCTTCTGGTGCGGCCTGGGGTGGCTGAGAAGCCTGCAGAGCGTGCGGGGGAGGCTTCTGGTGCGGCCTGGGGTGGCTGAGAAGCCTGCAGAGCGTGCGGGGGAGGCTTCTGGTGCGGCCTGGGGTGGGACGGAAGCCTGCAGAGCATGCGGGGGAGGCTTCTGGTGCGGCCTGGGGTGGGACGGAAGCCTGCAGAGCGTGCGGGGGAGGCTTCTGGTGCGGCCTGGGGTGGGTCGGAAGCCTGCAGAGCGTGCGGGAGAGGCTTCTGCTGCGGCCTGGGGTGGGTGGGAAGCCTGCAGAGCGTGCGGGGGAGGCTTCTGGTGCGGCCTGGGGTGGCTGAGAAGCCTGAAGAGCGTGCGGGGGAGGCTTCTGGTGCGGCCTGGGGTGGCTGAGAAGCCTGAAGAGCGTGCGGGAGAGGCTTCTGGTGCGGCCTGGGGTGGCTGAGAAGCCTGCAGAGCGTGCGGGGGAGGCTTCTGGTGCGGCCTGGGGTGGCTGAGAAGCCTGAAGAGCGTGCGGGAGAGGCTTCTGCTGCGGCCTGGGGTGGCTGAGAAGCCTGCAGGGCGTGCGGGAGAGGCTTCTGCTGCGGCCTGGGGTGGCTGAGAAGCCTGCAGAGCGTGCGGGAGAGGCTTCTGGTGCGGCCTGGGGTGGGTCGGAAGCCTGCAGAGCGTGCGGGAGAGGCTTCTGCTGCGGCCTGGGGTGGGTCGGAAGCCTGCAGAGCGTGCGGGGGAGGCTTCTGCTGCGGCCTGGGGTCTCTGGGTGGCCTCTAGAGAGGTGCAAAAGACCCTCTGGGTTGGGCTGGGGTGGCTCTTGGACCCCTGCCACACAGTGGAGAGCGGCCTCCGGCCCGCCACCTGTGTCCCTGTGTGCCTGAGTGCCTGTGTCCCTGTGTCCCTGTGTCCCTGAGTGCCTGAGTGCCTGAGTGCCTGTGTCCCTGTGTCCCTGTGTCCCTGTGTCCCTGTGTGCCTGAGTGCCTGTGTCCCTGTGTCCCTGTGTCCCTGTGTCCCTGAGTGCCTGAGTGCCTGAGTGCCTGTGTCCCTGTGTCCTTGTGTCCCTGTGTCCCTGTGTCCCTGTGTGCCTGAGTGCCTGTGTCCCTGTGTCCCTGTCTGTGTACCTGTGTGCGAGAGTGTCCGGCACGCCACCCAGCGGCGGCGGGCAAGCAGGTAGGCGGGTGGGCGGGCCGGCGAGGGCCAGTGTGAGTTTGGGGGGTGGGAGGGGAGGCGGCAGCTGGAAGCGTCAGAGGAGGGGGCGTGGCTCCGGCTGGCCCCGGGAGCAGGTTCCCGGGACCGGGACCGGCTGGACCCGGCGAGTGGTTGATCCCGGGGCGGGGGGCAGAGGCGGCGGGAAGCGGCAGCTGCGTGTGCGGCGGGGGGGTGGAGGGCGAACCGCGGCGGGAAGCGGATGCTTCAGAGCAGGTTACGGGGGCGGGGACGGACGACACCACCTGTCCCCGCCCCGGGACGGGCTGGACCCGGCGCCCTGGACCCGGCGCCGTGTACCCGCCGCCGCCCCCGCCGCCGCCCCCCTCCGCCACCCCGGGACCCCGACGTTTTTTGGCGCCCGCGCCTTTTTTTGCTCCCCGCCTGCCCGCGCTGCCCCGGGCCCTCCCCCGGGGCGGGGCGGGAGGGAGGGAGGGACGGACGGACGGGTAGCCGGGGATCTCCGAGCGCGCGCCACCAGACCGAGGCGGGTCCCGGCGGCGGCGGCGGCGGCGGCAGCAGCAAGCGACGGCGGGGGGGGCAGGCTAGGGAGAGAGGGGGAGCGGCATGCGGTAGGGCTGGGGGGTTTGTTTCGGGGGGGAGGGGTGGGGGGGGGGTGGCAGCGGTCAGCGAGAGCGGGGAGAGGGGGAGCGGCATGCGGTAGGGCTGGGGTGTTTTTGGGGTGGGGGCGTTGGGGGGATTAGCGGGCGGGCGGGCAGCCCAGCCAAGCGGCAAGCCGGGGGGCGGGCGAGGGCGGCTTTAGGGCCGGAGGAGCGGAGCGCAACCTCCCCCGTGCAGGCTACAGCGTGGAGAGCAGCAAGTTTTTGGGGACGGGGGACGACGGACGGGAGGGGCAGCGGCGAGAGGCTAGCTGCGGCAAGGGGCACCGGCACGGCCGCCCTAACAGCGCCGCCTCGGTCGCAGGGGTTAGAGAGCAGCCGGGCAGCCCGCGTCGCGATCCCCCCTCCAGGGGACAATGTGGGAAGGGGAAGCCGCGGCGGCTTTGGCGGGGGGTGCCCAGCTGCTAGCGGCTTCGGGGGGCAGTTGCGGCGGCGGGGCGG
>NW_027144676.1:0-5000 GCF_026170545.1 Melanerpes formicivorus | reverse complement strand
CGCCCTCGGGAGCAGCCAGCAGGCACGGGGCTCGGCGTGCGGGCAACACGCCGGAGGAGCAAACGGGGCGCCCTCCAGAGATGGGGGGGGGCAAGCTGCACCGGGCCGCACCGGCTCACAGGGCACCTCTGCCTCCCCGAAATGTGGGCTTGCATTTTCCCTCAAGCTGCACCGAGTTACATCTCCATCACGGGGCGCCCCTCTGGAGCCAGGAGGAAGCCGTGCTGGGGCACCGGCTTGCCCTCCTCCCCCCATGCCGGGCTCCATAGCGTACGAGTGGCCAGTCACCGCCGCTGGCTTTTCCCTTAGATGCCGTGCCCCCGCGGGCTGCGGCTTTGGCCATGGGGGGGAACCCCCGTGAAGAGGGTCCAGTGCTGGGAACTCTCTCTGCCCCTTACCGGGCTCTCTCTCGCCGTGCCTGGACGGGCTTGCTTTCCATTCTTGGCGGGACCGACGCCGGCACCACATCTCCCCGGCTTTCTCTGCCCCCGTGCCCCACCGGGCAAACTTCGCTTCGGGGGTTCCACACTTCGGCAGTGGCCGGCGCCAGCCACTCGTCAACTTTTTTTCTTTTCCCCGCTTTCGTTGCCGAGCCCGGGCTGGGCTCCGGCTCACGGACGAGCGAAACCCATCCAACACCGCTGAGGGTGCGCCAGCGGCCGCTCCAAACCGCCGCGCCTTTGTTCGGCCCCGCGGGTCCCCTCTCTGACCCGGGCGAAAGCCACCGAGAAGCCAGACGGACCCCTGCCCAGCCGCCTGGCGGGTGGCTTGGAGCAGCCGCTCGGCAGCGCTGCCCTGGGAGTGCTCGGCGTCGCTTGTTCCCTCATATACGGAACTGGAGGGCCGTCAGCTCCGCGAGCGCACAACCAGCCGACCTCCGCCCAGCGGCAGGTCGCAGAAATCACGCCGGCTTGTACGATGACGTAGGCGGAGGCAGAGCGCAACAGCGACCCCTTGGCGACAAGCGCGATCTCCGCGGAGAGCACGTCTACTCGCCGAGGGAGAGCACGTCTACTCGCCGAGGGAGAGCACGTCTACTCGCCCAGGGAGAGCACGTCTACTCGCCCAGGGAGAGCACGTCTACTCGCCCAGGGAGAGCACGTCTACTCGCCCAGGGAGAGCACGTCTACTCGCCCAGGGAGAGCACGTCTACTCGCCCAGGGAGAGCACGTCTACTCGCCCAGGGAGAGCACGTCTACTCGCCCAGGGAGAGCACGTCTACTCGCCCAGGGAGAGCACGTCTACTCGCCGAGGGAGAGCACGTCTACTCGCCCAGGGAGAGCACGTCTACTCGCCCAGGGAGAGCACGTCTACTCGCCCAGGGAGAGCACGTCTACTCGCCGAGGGAGAGCACGTCTACTCGCCGAGGGAGAGCACGTCTACTCGCCGAGGGAGAGCACGTCTACTCGCCGAGGGAGAGCACGTCTACTCGCCGAGGGAGAGCACGTCTACCTCCCGCCTGAGGGAGAGCACGGGGGGGGGGGGACAAAGACAGGCGGCAGCAGCTTCGGTGAACGTCACCCGGGAGGCGACCGGGGCTGTCCCGGGGCAGTCCCGGGAAGCCGGCGTCCGACACAGGGAACCGTCAGCTGCCGGACCGGGGCGAATCCCCGCGGCCACGGCAGGGGTGGGGGCTCGAAGACAGCCGGCAGCCGCTTCGGTGAACGTCACCCGGGAGGAGACTGGGGCCCTCCCGGGACCGTCCCGGGAAGACGACGTTCGGCACGAGATCCCGGCCGCGGCCGGACCGGCTCGAAGCCTCGCGGTCCCGGCAGCAGCCGGAGCCGCTCGCCGCCTCGGGCTCCCGGCCCCCTACAGATCCGGCGACTCGTTCGCGGGCGGCGGGGGGAGGCAGTGGAGGGGGTGCGGGGAGAAGCGGCAGCGGAGGCGGAGGGGGGGGGGGCTCGAAGACAGCCGGCAGCCGCTTCGGTGAACGTCACCCAGGAGGCGATCGGGGCCGTCCCGGGGCCGTCCCGGGATGCCGGCTTCCGGCACGGGGTCCCGGCCGCGGCCGGACCGGCTCGTATCCCCGCGGCTCCGGCAGGGGGGGGGGGGGCTCGAAGACAGCCGGCAGTCGCCTCGGTGAACGTCACCCGGCCGGCGACCGCGGCCGTTCCGGGGCCGTCCCGGGAAGCCTGCGACAGGCACGGGGTCCCAGCCGCGGCCGGACCGACTCGAAGCCCCGCGGCCCCGGCACGGGGGAGGCCCAAAGACTGGCGGCAGCCGCTTCGCTGAACGTCACCCGGCCGGCGACCGGGGCCGTCCCGGGGCCGTCCCGGGATGCCGGCATCCGGCACGGGGTCCCGGCCGCGGCCGGAGCGGCTCGAATCCCCGCGGTCCCGGCAGCAGCCGGAGCCGCTCGCCGTTCGGGCTCCCGGCACCCTACGGATCCGGCGACTCGTTCGCCGGCGGCGGGGGGAGGCAGTGAAGGAGGTGCGGGCAGAAGCGGCAGCGGAGGCGGAGGGGGGGGGGGGGCTCGAAGACAGCCGGCAGCCGCTTCGGAGAACGTCACCCGGCCGGCGACCGCGGCCGTTCCGGGGCCGTCCCGGGAAGCCTGCGACAGGCACGGGGTCCCGGCCTCGGCCGGACCCGCACTGGGTGCCGCCGCCTCGGGCTCTCGGGACGGTATGGATCCGCCGACTCGTTCGCCGGCGGCGGGGGGAGGCAGTGGAGGGGGTGCGGGGAGAAGCGGCAGCGGAGGCGGAGGGGGGGGGGGGCTCGAAGACAGCCGGCAGCCGCTTCGGTGAACGTCACCCGGCCGGCGACCGGGGCCGTCCCGGGGCCGTCCGGGGATGCCGGCTTCCGGCACGGGGTCCCGGCCGCGGCCGGACCGGCTCGAATCCCCGCGGTCCCGGCAGCAGCCGGAGCCGCTCGCCGTTCGGGCTCCCGGCACCCTACAGATCCGGCGACTCGTTCGCGGGCGGCGGGGGGAGGCAGTGGAGGGGGTGCGGGCAGAAGCGGCCGCGGAGGCGGAGGGGGGGGGGGGGCTCGAAGACAGCCGGCAGCCGCTTCGGTGAACGTCACCCGGGAGGCGACCGGGACCGGCCCGGGAAGCCATCGTCCGGCCCCGGATCCCGGCCGCGGCCGGACCGGCTCGAAGCCCCGCGGCCCCGGCACGGGGGAGGCCCAAAGACTGGCGGCAGCCGCTTCGCTGAACGTCACCCGGCCGGCGACCGGGGCCGTCCCGGGGCCGTCCCGGGATGCCGGCTTCCGGCACGGGGTCCCGGCCGCGGCCGGACCGGCTCGAATCCCCGCGGTCCCGGCAGCAGCCGGAGCCGCTCGCCGTTCGGGCTCCCGGCACCCTACGGATCCGCCGACTCGTTCGCCGGCGGCGGGGGGAGGCAGTGGAGGGGGTGCGGGCAGAAGCGGCAGCGGAGGCGGAGGGGGGGGGGGCTCGAAGACAGCCGGCAGCCGCTTCGGTGAACGTCACCCGGCCGGCGACCGGGGCCGTCCCGGGGCCGTCCGGGGATGCCGGCTTCCGGCACGGGGTCCCGGCCGCGGCCGGAGCGGCTCGAATCCCCGCGGTCCCGGCAGCAGCCGGAGCCGCTCGCCGTTCGGGCTCCCGGCACCCTACAGATCCGGCGACTCGTTCGCCGGCGGCGGGGGGAGGCAGTGGAGGGGGTGCGGGGAGAAGCGGCAGCGGAGGCGGAGGGGGGGGGGGGGCTCGAAGACAGCCGGCAGCCGCTTCGGTGAACGTCACCCGGCCGGCGACCGGGGCCGTCCCGGGGCCGTCCGGGGATGCCGGCTTCCGGCACGGGGTCCCGGCCGCGGCCGGAGCGGCTCGAATCCCCGCGGTCCCGGCAGCAGCCGGAGCCGCTCGCCGTTCGGGCTCCCGGCACCCTACAGATCCGGCGACTCGTTCGCCGGCGGCGGGGGGAGGCAGTGGAGGGGGTGCGGGGAGAAGCGGCAGCGGAGGCGGAGGGGGGGGGGGGGCTCGAAGACAGCCGGCAGCCGCTTCGGTGAACGTCACCCGGGAGGCGACCGGGACCGGCCCGGGAAGCCATCGTCCGGCCCGGGATCCCGGCCGCGGCCGGACCGGCTCGAATCCCCGCGGCCCCGGCACGGGGGAGGCCCAAAGACTGGCGGCAGCCGCTTCGCTGAACGTCACCCGGCCGGCGACCGGGGCCGTCCCGGGGCCGTCCCGGGATGCCGGCTTCCGGCACGGGGTCCCGGCCGCGGCCGGACCGGCTCGAATCCCCCCGGTCCCGGCAGCAGCCGGAGCCGCTCGCCGTTCGGGCTCCCGGCACCCTACGGATCCGGCGACTCGTTCGCCGGCGGCGGGGGGAGGCAGTGGAGGCGGTGCGGGGAGAAGCGGCAGCGGAGGCGGAGGGGGGGCGGGGGGGGACGATAGTGGCGGGGGGCGGGGGGTGCTCGAAGGCAGCCGGCAGCCGGTTCGGTGAACATTCGCCGGGGCGGGGGGGGCGACCTGTCCGTGCCCGGGGCAGCCCCGGGAAGCCGGCAGCCAGCACGGGGTCCCGGCAGCACCTGTTCCCTGCCCTGGGACTTGCCGTGCCCGGCGGCCGGTTGCCGGGTGGGGGGAGCGATGAGAGGCGGGGCGCAGCGGCCGGGGCAGCGCCGGGCCGCAGCGGGGGGCTGGGCGGGTGGGGTAGGCGTCGAGCGGCAAGCCCTCGGCTGCAGCGAATGTTCGGCGGTGCGGGGCGGGGGGGGGACGGGACGACACGTTGGGGGCGCCGAGTCCGAGCCACCCCCGGCCCCAGGGGCGGCCGGAGGGGGAGGCCGGTGCCTGGCCCTGGGAGCTGCTGGGCGCCGGATGGCCGAGGGTGCGTCAGAAGCCGCCCGAGCGGTCGAGCAGGTCCTCCAGAAAGGCCTAGGGTGGCTTCGAGGGCCCCGGGAGCAGTCGAGGGAGGCCTCCAGGCAGGTCTGGAGTGGATGGGAGGCCTTCCAAAGCAGACAAGGGAGCCTGCAGAGCGTGCGGGGGAGGCTTCTGGTGCGGCCTGGGGTGGGACGGAAGCCTGCAGAGCGTGCGGGGGAGGCTTCTG
>NW_027144675.1:0-34066 GCF_026170545.1 Melanerpes formicivorus | reverse complement strand
AACTAATGAAAACATTGTTGGGGTAAAACCTAAAGGGAAAGACCTAGCACCAAATCCAATTTGCCATCTGATCTAACTTCTGGAGGCAGTCAAAATGAGCCTTAGAATTCTTCCCTACCTTATTCCTGTGCTGAGATACAGGCTGCTCCAACCTGCTGTAAAATGCTTGATTTCGAGAGTGAGCGAAACTAATGAAAACATTGTTGGGGTAAAACCTAAAGGGAAAGACCTAGCACCAAATCCAATTTGCCATCTGATCTAACTTCTGGAGGCAGTCAAAATGAGCATTTGAATTCTTCCCTACCTTATTCCTGTGCTGAGATACAGGCTGCTCCTACCTGCTGTAAAATGCTTGATTTCGAGAGTGAGCGAAACTAATGAAAACATTGTTGGGGTAAAACCTAAAGGGAAAGACCTAGCACCAAATCCAATTTGCCATCTGATCTAACTTCTGGAGGCAGTCAAAATGAGCCTTAGAATTCTTCCCTACCTTATTCCTGTGCTGAGATACAGGCTGCTCCAACCTGCTGTAAAATGCTTGATTTCGAGAGTGAGCGAAACTAATGAAAACATTGTTGGGGTAAAACCTAAAGGGAAAGACCTAGCACCAAATCCAATTTGCCATCTGATCTAACTTCTGGAGGCAGTCAAAATGATCATTAGAATTCTTCCCTACCTTATTCCTGTGCTGAGATACAGGCTGCTCCAACCTGCTGTAAAATGCTTGATTTCGAGAGTGAGCGAAACTAATGAAAACATTGTTGGGGTAAAACCTAAAGGGAAAGACCTAGCACCAAATCCAATTTGCCATCTGATCTAACTTCTGGAGGCAGTCAAAATGAGCCTTAGAATTCTTCCCTACCTTATTCCTGTGCTGAGATACAGGCTGCTCCAACCTGCTGTAAAATGCTTGATTTCGAGAGTGAGCGAAACTAATGAAAACATTGTTGGGGTAAAACCTAAAGGGAAAGACCTAGCACCAAATCCAATTTGCCATCTGATCTAACTTCTGGAGGCAGTCAAAATGAGCCTTTGAATTCTTCCCTACCTTATTCCTGTGCTGAGATACAGGCTGCTCCAACCTGCTGTAAAATGCTTGATTTCGAGAGTGAGCGAAACTAATGAAAACATTGTTGGGGTAAAACCTAAAGGGAAAGACCTAGCACCAAATCCAATTTGCCATCTGATCTAACTTCTGGAGGCAGTCAAAATGAGCCTTAGAATTCTTCCCTACCTTATTCCTGTGCTGAGATACAGGCTGCTCCAACCTGCTGTAAAATGCTTGATTTCCAGAGTGAGCGAAACTAATGAACAACATTGTTGGGGTAAAACCTAAAGGGAAAGACCTAGCACCAAATCCAATTTGCCATCTGATCTAACTTCTGGAGGCAGTCAAAATGAGCCTTAGAATTCTTCCCTACCTTATTCCTGTGCTGAGATACAGGCTGCTCCAACCTGCTGTAAAATGCTTGATTTCGAGAGTGAGCGAAACTAATGAAAACATTGTTGGGGTAAAACCTAAAGGGAAAGACCTAGCACCAAATCCAATTTGCCATCTGATCTAACTTCTGGAGGCAGTCAAAATGAGCCTTAGAATTCTTCCCTACCTTATTCCTGTGCTGAGATACAGGCTGCTCCAACCTGCTGTAAAATGCTTGATTTCGAGAGTGAGCGAAACTAATGAAAACATTGTTGGGGTAAAACCTAAAGGGAAAGACCTAGCACCAAATCCAATTTGCCATCTGATCTAACTTCTGGAGGCAGTCAAAATGAGCCTTAGAATTCTTCCCTACCTTATTCCTGTGCTGAGATACAGGCTGCTCCAACCTGCTGTAAAATGCTTGATTTCCAGAGTGAGCGAAACTAATGAAAACATTGTTGGGGTAAAACCTAAAGGGAAAGACCTAGCACCAAATCCAATTTGCCATCTGATCTAACTTCTGGAGGCAGTCAAAATGATCCTTAGAATTCTTCCCTACCTTATTCCTGTGCTGAGATACAGGCTGCTCCAACCTGCTGTAAAATGCTTGATTTCGAGAGTGAGCGAAACTAATGAAAACATTGTTGGGGTAAAACCTAAAGGGAAAGACCTAGCACCAAATCCAATTTGCCATCTGATCTAACTTCTGGAGGCAGTCAAAATGAGCCTTAGAATTCTTCCCTACCTTATTCCTGTGCTGAGATACAGGCTGCTCCAACCTGCTGTAAAATGCTTGATTTCGAGAGTGAGCGAAACTAATGAAAACATTGTTGGGGTAAAACCTAAAGGGAAAGACCTAGCACCAAATCCAATTTGCCATCTGATCTAACTTCTGGAGGCAGTCAAAATGAGCCTTAGAATTCTTCCCTACCTTATTCCTGTGCTGAGATACAGGCTGCTCCAACCTGCTGTAAAATGCTTGATTTCCAGAGTGAGCGAAACTAATGAAAACATTGTTGGGGTAAAACCTAAAGGGAAAGACCTAGCACCAAATCCAATTTGCCATCTGATCTAACTTCTGGAGGCAGTCAAAATGAGCCTTAGAATTCTTCCCTACCTTATTCCTGTGCTGAGATACAGGCTGCTCCAACCTGCTGTAAAATGCTTGATTTCGAGAGTGAGCGAAACTAATGAAAACATTGTTGGGGTAAAACCTAAAGGGAAAGACCTAGCACCAAATCCAATTTGCCATCTGATCTAACTTCTGGAGGCAGTCAAAATGAGCCTTAGAATTCTTCCCTACCTTATTCCTGTGCTGAGATACAGGCTGCTCCAACCTGCTGTAAAATGCTTGATTTCGAGAGTGAGCGAAACTAATGAAAACATTGTTGGGGTAAAACCTAAAGGGAAAGACCTAGCACCAAATCCAATTTGCCATCTGATCTAACTTCTGGAGGCAGTCAAAATGAGCCTTAGAATTCTTCCCTACCTTATTCCTGTGCTGAGATACAGGCTGCTCCAACCTGCTGTAAAATGCTTGATTTCCAGAGTGAGCGAAACTAATGAAAACATTGTTGGGGTAAAACCTAAAGGGAAAGACCTAGCACCAAATCCAATTTGCCATCTGATCTAACTTCTGGAGGCAGTCAAAATGAGCCTTAGAATTCTTCCCTACCTTATTCCTGTGCTGAGATACAGGCTGCTCCAACCTGCTGTAAAATGCTTGATTTCGAGAGTGAGCGAAACTAATGAAAACATTGTTGGGGTAAAACCTAAAGGGAAAGACCTAGCACCAAATCCAATTTGCCATCTGATCTAACTTCTGGAGGCAGTCAAAATGAGCCTTAGAATTCTTCCCTACCTTATTCCTGTGCTGAGATACAGGCTGCTCCAACCTGCTGTAAAATGCTTGATTTCGAGAGTGAGCGAAACTAATGAAAACATTGTTGGGGTAAAACCTAAAGGGAAAGACCTAGCACCAAATCCAATTTGCCATCTGATCTAACTTCTGGAGGCAGTCAAAATGAGCATTTGAATTCTTCCCTACCTTATTCCTGTGCTGAGATACAGGCTGCTCCAACCTGCTGTAAAATGCTTGATTTCGAGAGTGAGCGAAACTAATGAAAACATTGTTGGGGTAAAACCTAAAGGGAAAGACCTAGCACCAAATCCAATTTGCCATCTGATCTAACTTCTGGAGGCAGTCAAAATGAGCCTTAGAATTCTTCCCTACCTTATTCCTGTGCTGAGATACAGGCTGCTCCAACCTGCTGTAAAATGCTTGATTTCGAGAGTGAGCGAAACTAATGAAAACATTGTTGGGGTAAAACCTAAAGGGAAAGACCTAGCACCAAATCCAATTTGCCATCTGATCTAACTTCTGGAGGCAGTCAAAATGAGCATTTGAATTCTTCCCTACCTTATTCCTGTGCTGAGATACAGGCTGCTCCAACCTGCTGTAAAATGCTTGATTTCGAGAGTGAGCGAAACTAATGAAAACATTGTTGGGGTAAAACCTAAAGGGAAAGACCTAGCACCAAATCCAATTTGCCATCTGATCTAACTTCTGGAGGCAGTCAAAATGAGCCTTAGAATTCTTCCCTACCTTATTCCTGTGCTGAGATACAGGCTGCTCCAACCTGCTGTAAAATGCTTGATTTCGAGAGTGAGCGAAACTAATGAAAACATTGTTGGGGTAAAACCTAAAGGGAAAGACCTAGCACCAAATCCAATTTGCCATCTGATCTAACTTCTGGAGGCAGTCAAAATGAGCCTTAGAATTCTTCCCTACCTTATTCCTGTGCTGAGATACAGGCTGCTCCAACCTGCTGTAAAATGCTTGATTTCCAGAGTGAGCGAAACTAATGAAAACATTGTTGGGGTAAAACCTAAAGGGAAAGACCTAGCACCAAATCCAATTTGCCATCTGATCTAACTTCTGGAGGCAGTCAAAATGAGCCTTAGAATTCTTCCCTACCTTATTCCTGTGCTGAGATACAGGCTGCTCCAACCTGCTGTAAAATGCTTGATTTCGAGAGTGAGCGAAACTAATGAAAACATTGTTGGGGTAAAACCTAAAGGGAAAGACCTAGCACCAAATCCAATTTGCCATCTGATCTAACTTCTGGAGGCAGTCAAAATGAGCCTTAGAATTCTTCCCTACCTTATTCCTGTGCTGAGATACAGGCTGCTCCAACCTGCTGTAAAATGCTGGATTTTGAGAGTGAGCGAAACTAATGAAAACATTGTTGGGGTAAAACCTAAAGGGAAAGACCTAGCACCAAATCCAATTTGCCATCTGATCTAACTTCTGGAGGCAGTCAAAATGAGCCTTAGAATTCTTCCCTACCTTATTCCTGTGCTGAGATACAGGCTGCTCCAACCTGCTGTAAAATGCTTGATTTCCAGAGTGAGCGAAACTAATGAAAACATTGTTGGGGTAAAACCTAAAGGGAAAGACCTAGCACCAAATCCAATTTGCCATCTGATCTAACTTCTGGAGGCAGTCAAAATGAGCCTTAGAATTCTTCCCTACCTCATTCCTGTGCTGAGATACAGGCTGCTCCAAACTGCTGTAAAATGCTTGATTTCGAGAGTGAGCGAAACTAATGAAAACATTGTTGGGGTAAAACCTAAAGGGAAAGACCTAGCACCAAATCCAATTTGCCATCTGATCTAACTTCTGGAGGCAGTCAAAATGAGCCTTAGAATTCTTCCCTACCTTATTCCTGTGCTGAGATACAGGCTGCTCCAACCTGCTGTAAAATGCTTGATTTCGAGAGTGAGCGAAACTAATGAAAACATTGTTGGGGTAAAACCTAAAGGGAAAGACCTAGCACCAAATCCAATTTGCCATCTGATCTAACTTCTGGAGGCAGTCAAAATGATCCTTAGAATTCTTCCCTACCTTATTCCTGTGCTGAGATACAGGCTGCTCCAACCTGCTGTAAAATGCTTGATTTCGAGAGTGAGCGAAACTAATGAAAACATTGTTGGGGTAAAACCTAAAGGGAAAGACCTAGCACCAAATCCAATTTGCCATCTGATCTAACTTCTGGAGGCAGTCAAAATGAGCCTTAGAATTCTTCCCTACCTTATTCCTGTGCTGAGATACAGGCTGCTCCAACCTGCTGTAAAATGCTTGATTTCGAGAGTGAGCGAAACTAATGAAAACATTGTTGGGGTAAAACCTAAAGGGAAAGACCTAGCACCAAATCCAATTTGCCATCTGATCTAACTTCTGGAGGCAGTCAAAATGAGCCTTAGAATTCTTCCCTACCTTATTCCTGTGCTGAGATACAGGCTGCTCCAACCTGCTGTAAAATGCTTGATTTCGAGAGTGAGCGAAACTAATGAAAACATTGTTGGGGTAAAACCTAAAGGGAAAGACCTAGCACCAAATCCAATTTGCCATCTGATCTAACTTCTGGAGGCAGTCAAAATGAGCCTTAGAATTCTTCCCTACCTTATTCCTGTGCTGAGATACAGGCTGCTCCAACCTGCTGTAAAATGCTTGATTTCGAGAGTGAGCGAAACTAATGAAAACATTGTTGGGGTAAAACCTAAAGGGAAAGACCTAGCACCAAATCCAATTTGCCATCTGATCTAACTTCTGGAGGCAGTCAAAATGAGCCTTAGAATTCTTCCCTACCTTATTCCTGTGCTGAGATACAGGCTGCTCCAACCTGCTGTAAAATGCTTGATTTCGAGAGTGAGCGAAACTAATGAAAACATTGTTGGGGTAAAACCTAAAGGGAAAGACCTAGCACCAAATCCAATTTGCCATCTGATCTAACTTCTGGAGGCAGTCAAAATGATCCTTAGAATTCTTCCCTACCTTATTCCTGTGCTGAGATACAGGCTGCTCCAACCTGCTGTAAAATGCTTGATTTCGAGAGTGAGCGAAACTAATGAAAACATTGTTGGGGTAAAACCTAAAGGGAAAGACCTAGCACCAAATCCAATTTGCCATCTGATCTAACTTCTGGAGGCAGTCAAAATGATCCTTAGAATTCTTCCCTACCTTATTCCTGTGCTGAGATACAGGCTGCTCCAACCTGCTGTAAAATGCTTGATTTCGAGAGTGAGCGAAACTAATGAAAACATTGTTGGGGTAAAACCTAAAGGGAAAGACCTAGCACCAAATCCAATTTGCCATCTGATCTAACTTCTGGAGGCAGTCAAAATGATCCTTTGAATTCTTCCCTACCTTATTCCTGTGCTGAGATACAGGCTGCTCCAACCTGCTGTAAAATGCTTGATTTCGAGAGTGAGCGAAACTAATGAAAACATTGTTGGGGTAAAACCTAAAGGGAAAGACCTAGCACCAAATCCAATTTGCCATCTGATCTAACTTCTGGAGGCAGTCAAAATGATCCTTAGAATTCTTCCCTACCTTATTCCTGTGCTGAGATACAGGCTGCTCCAACCTGCTGTAAAATGCTTGATTTCGAGAGTGAGCGAAACTAATGAAAACATTGTTGGGGTAAAACCTAAAGGGAAAGACCTAGCACCAAATCCAATTTGCCATCTGATCTAACTTCTGGAGGCAGTCAAAATGAGCCTTAGAATTCTTCCCTACCTTATTCCTGTGCTGAGATACAGGCTGCTCCAACCTGCTGTAAAATGCTGGATTTCGAGAGTGAGCGAAACTAATGAAAACATTGTTGGGGTAAAACCTAAAGGGAAAGACCTAGCACCAAATCCAATTTGCCATCTGATCTAACTTCTGGAGGCAGTCAAAATGAGCATTTGAATTCTTCCCTACCTTATTCCTGTGCTGAGATACAGGCTGCTCCTACCTGCTGTAAAATGCTTGATTTCGAGAGTGAGCGAAACTAATGAAAACATTGTTGGGGTAAAACCTAAAGGGAAAGACCTAGCACCAAATCCAATTTGCCATCTGATCTAACTTCTGGAGGCAGTCAAAATGAGCCTTAGAATTCTTCCCTACCTTATTCCTGTGCTGAGATACAGGCTGCTCCAACCTGCTGTAAAATGCTTGATTTCCAGAGTGAGCGAAACTAATGAAAACATTGTTGGGGTAAAACCTAAAGGGAAAGACCTAGCACCAAATCCAATTTGCCATCTGATCTAACTTCTGGAGGCAGTCAAAATGAGCATTTGAATTCTTCCCTACCTTATTCCTGTGCTGAGATACAGGCTGCTCCAACCTGCTGTAAAATGCTTGATTTCGAGAGTGAGCGAAACTAATGAAAACATTGTTGGGGTAAAACCTAAAGGGAAAGACCTAGCACCAAATCCAATTTGCCATCTGATCTAACTTCTGGAGGCAGTCAAAATGAGCCTTAGAATTCTTCCCTACCTTATTCCTGTGCTGAGATACAGGCTGCTCCAACCTGCTGTAAAATGCTTGATTTCGAGAGTGAGCGAAACTAATGAAAACATTGTTGGGGTAAAACCTAAAGGGAAAGACCTAGCACCAAATCCAATTTGCCATCTGATCTAACTTCTGGAGGCAGTCAAAATGAGCCTTAGAATTCTTCCCTACCTTATTCCTGTGCTGAGATACAGGCTGCTCCAACCTGCTGTAAAATGCTTGATTTCGAGAGTGAGCGAAACTAATGAAAACATTGTTGGGGTAAAACCTAAAGGGAAAGACCTAGCACCAAATCCAATTTGCCATCTGATCTAACTTCTGGAGGCAGTCAAAATGATCCTTAGAATTCTTCCCTACCTTATTCCTGTGCTGAGATACAGGCTGCTACAACCTGCTGTAAAATGCTTGATTTCGAGAGTGAGCGAAACTAATGAAAACATTGTTGGGGTAAAACCTAAAGGGAAAGACCTAGCACCAAATCCAATTTGCCATCTGATCTAACTTCTGGAGGCAGTCAAAATGATCCTTAGAATTCTTCCCTACCTTATTCCTGTGCTGAGATACAGGCTGCTCCAACCTGCTGTAAAATGCTGGATTTTGAGAGTGAGCGAAACTAATGAAAACATTGTTGGGGTAAAACCTAAAGGGAAAGACCTAGCACCAAATCCAATTTGCCATCTGATCTAACTTCTGGAGGCAGTCAAAATGAGCCTTAGAATTCTTCCCTACCTTATTCCTGTGCTGAGATACAGGCTGCTCCAACCTGCTGTAAAATGCTTGATTTCGAGAGTGAGCGAAACTAATGAAAACATTGTTGGGGTAAAACCTAAAGGGAAAGACCTAGCACCAAATCCAATTTGCCATCTGATCTAACTTCTGGAGGCAGTCAAAATGATCCTTAGAATTCTTCCCTACCTTATTCCTGTGCTGAGATACAGGCTGCTCCAACCTGCTGTAAAATGCTTGATTTCGAGAGTGAGCGAAACTAATGAAAACATTGTTGGGGTAAAACCTAAAGGGAAAGACCTAGCACCAAATCCAATTTGCCATCTGATCTAACTTCTGGAGGCAGTCAAAATGAGCCTTAGAATTCTTCCCTACCTTATTCCTGTGCTGAGATACAGGCTGCTCCAACCTGCTGTAAAATGCTTGATTTCAAGAGTGAGCGAAACTAATGAAAACATTGTTGGGGTAAAACCTAAAGGGAAAGACCTAGCACCAAATCCAATTTGCCATCTGATCTAACTTCTGGAGGCAGTCAAAATGATCCTTAGAATTCTTCCCTACCTTATTCCTGTGCTGAGATACAGGCTGCTCCAACCTGCTGTAAAATGCTTGATTTCGAGAGTGAGCGAAACTAATGAAAACATTGTTGGGGTAAAACCTAAAGGGAAAGACCTAGCACCAAATCCAATTTGCCATCTGATCTAACTTCTGGAGGCAGTCAAAATGAGCCTTAGAATTCTTCCCTACCTTATTCCTGTGCTGAGATACAGGCTGCTCCAACCTGCTGTAAAATGCTTGATTTCAAGAGTGAGCGAAACTAATGAAAACATTGTTGGGGTAAAACCTAAAGGGAAAGACCTAGCACCAAATCCAATTTGCCATCTGATCTAACTTCTGGAGGCAGTCAAAATGAGCCTTAGAATTCTTCCCTACCTTATTCCTGTGCTGAGATACAGGCTGCTCCAACCTGCTGTAAAATGCTTGATTTCGAGAGTGAGCGAAACTAATGAAAACATTGTTGGGGTAAAACCTAAAGGGAAAGACCTAGCACCAAATCCAATTTGCCATCTGATCTAACTTCTGGAGGCAGTCAAAATGAGCCTTAGAATTCTTCCCTACCTTATTCCTGTGCTGAGATACAGGCTGCTCCAACCTGCTGTAAAATGCTTGATTTCGAGAGTGAGCGAAACTAATGAAAACATTGTTGGGGTAAAACCTAAAGGGAAAGACCTAGCACCAAATCCAATTTGCCATCTGATCTAACTTCTGGAGGCAGTCAAAATGAGCCTTAGAATTCTTCCCTACCTTATTCCTGTGCTGAGATACAGGCTGCTCCAACCTGCTGTAAAATGCTTGATTTCGAGAGTGAGCGAAACTAATGAAAACATTGTTGGGGTAAAACCTAAAGGGAAAGACCTAGCACCAAATCCAATTTGCCATCTGATCTAACTTCTGGAGGCAGTCAAAATGATCCTTAGAATTCTTCCCTACCTTATTCCTGTGCTGAGATACAGGCTGCTCCAACCTGCTGTAAAATGCTTGATTTCGAGAGTGAGCGAAACTAATGAAAACATTGTTGGGGTAAAACCTAAAGGGAAAGACCTAGCACCAAATCCAATTTGCCATCTGATCTAACTTCTGGAGGCAGTCAAAATGAGCCTTAGAATTCTTCCCTACCTTATTCCTGTGCTGAGATACAGGCTGCTCCAACCTGCTGTAAAATGCTTGATTTCGAGAGTGAGCGAAACTAATGAAAACATTGTTGGGGTAAAACCTAAAGGGAAAGACCTAGCACCAAATCCAATTTGCCATCTGATCTAACTTCTGGAGGCAGTCAAAATGAGCCTTAGAATTCTTCCCTACCTTATTCCTGTGCTGAGATACAGGCTGCTCCAACCTGCTGTAAAATGCTTGATTTCGAGAGTGAGCGAAACTAATGAAAACATTGTTGGGGTAAAACCTAAAGGGAAAGACCTAGCACCAAATCCAATTTGCCATCTGATCTAACTTCTGGAGGCAGTCAAAATGAGCCTTAGAATTCTTCCCTACCTTATTCCTGTGCTGAGATACAGGCTGCTCCAACCTGCTGTAAAATGCTGGATTTCGAGAGTGAGCGAAACTAATGAAAATATTGTTGGGGTAAAACCTAAAGGGAAAGACCTAGCACCAAATCCAATTTGCCATCTGATCTAACTTCTGGAGGCAGTCAAAATGAGCCTTAGAATTCTTCCCTACCTTATTCCTGTGCTGAGATATAGGCTGCTCCAACCTGCTGTAAAATGCTTGATTTCGAGAGTGAGCGAAACTAATGAAAACATTGTTGGGGTAAAACCTAAAGGGAAAGACCTAGCACCAAATCCAATTTGCCATCTGATCTAACTTCTGGAGGCAGTCAAAATGAGCATTTGAATTCTTCCCTACCTTATTCCTGTGCTGAGATACAGGCTGCTCCAACCTGCTGTAAAATGCTTGATTTCGAGAGTGAGCGAAACTAATGAAAACATTGTTGGGGTAAAACCTAAAGGGAAAGACCTAGCACCAAATCCAATTTGCCATCTGATCTAACTTCTGGAGGCAGTCAAAATGAGCATTTGAATTCTTCCCTACCTTATTCCTGTGCTGAGATACAGGCTGCTCCAACCTGCTGTAAAATGCTTGATTTCGAGAGTGAGCGAAACTAATGAAAACATTGTTGGGGTAAAACCTAAAGGGAAAGACCTAGCACCAAATCCAATTTGCCATCTGATCTAACTTCTGGAGGCAGTCAAAATGAGCCTTAGAATTCTTCCCTACCTTATTCCTGTGCTGAGATACAGGCTGCTCCAACCTGCTGTAAAATGCTTGATTTCGAGAGTGAGCGAAACTAATGAAAACATTGTTGGGGTAAAACCTAAAGGGAAAGACCTAGCACCAAATCCAATTTGCCATCTGATCTAACTTCTGGAGGCAGTCAAAATGAGCCTTAGAATTCTTCCCTACCTTATTCCTGTGCTGAGATACAGGCTGCTCCAACCTGCTGTAAAATGCTTGATTTCGAGAGTGAGCGAAACTAATGAAAACATTGTTGGGGTAAAACCTAAAGGGAAAGACCTAGCACCAAATCCAATTTGCCATCTGATCTAACTTCTGGAGGCAGTCAAAATGATCCTTAGAATTCTTCCCTACCTTATTCCTGTGCTGAGATACAGGCTGCTCCAACCTGCTGTAAAATGCTTGATTTCGAGAGTGAGCGAAACTAATGAAAACATTGTTGGGGTAAAACCTAAAGGGAAAGACCTAGCACCAAATCCAATTTGCCATCTGATCTAACTTCTGGAGGCAGTCAAAATGAGCCTTAGAATTCTTCCCTACCTTATTCCTGTGCTGAGATACAGGCTGCTCCAACCTGCTGTAAAATGCTTGATTTCGAGAGTGAGCGAAACTAATGAAAACATTGTTGGGGTAAAACCTAAAGGGAAAGACCTAGCACCAAATCCAATTTGCCATCTGATCTAACTTCTGGAGGCAGTCAAAATGAGCCTTAGAATTCTTCCCTACCTTATTCCTGTGCTGAGATACAGGCTGCTCCAACCTGCTGTAAAATGCTTGATTTCGAGAGTGAGCGAAACTAATGAAAACATTGTTGGGGTAAAACCTAAAGGGAAAGACCTAGCACCAAATCCAATTTGCCATCTGATCTAACTTCTGGAGGCAGTCAAAATGAGCCTTAGAATTCTTCCCTACCTTATTCCTGTGCTGAGATACAGGCTGCTCCAACCTGCTGTAAAATGCTTGATTTCGAGAGTGAGCGAAACTAATGAAAACATTGTTGGGGTAAAACCTAAAGGGAAAGACCTAGCACCAAATCCAATTTGCCATCTGATCTAACTTCTGGAGGCAGTCAAAATGATCCTTAGAATTCTTCCCTACCTTATTCCTGTGCTGAGATACAGGCTGCTCCAACCTGCTGTAAAATGCTTGATTTCGAGAGTGAGCGAAACTAATGAAAACATTGTTGGGGTAAAACCTAAAGGGAAAGACCTAGCACCAAATCCAATTTGCCATCTGATCTAACTTCTGGAGGCAGTCAAAATGAGCCTTAGAATTCTTCCCTACCTTATTCCTGTGCTGAGATACAGGCTGCTCCAACCTGCTGTAAAATGCTTGATTTCGAGAGTGAGCGAAACTAATGAAAACATTGTTGGGGTAAAACCTAAAGGGAAAGACCTAGCACCAAATCCAATTTGCCATCTGATCTAACTTCTGGAGGCAGTCAAAATGAGCCTTAGAATTCTTCCCTACCTTATTCCTGTGCTGAGATACAGGCTGCTCCAACCTGCTGTAAAATGCTTGATTTCGAGAGTGAGCGAAACTAATGAAAACATTGTTGGGGTAAAACCTAAAGGGAAAGACCTAGCACCAAATCCAATTTGCCATCTGATCTAACTTCTGGAGGCAGTCAAAATGAGCCTTAGAATTCTTCCCTACCTTATTCCTGTGCTGAGATACAGGCTGCTCCAACCTGCTGTAAAATGCTTGATTTCGAGAGTGAGCGAAACTAATGAAAACATTGTTGGGGTAAAACCTAAAGGGAAAGACCTAGCACCAAATCCAATTTGCCATCTGATCTAACTTCTGGAGGCAGTCAAAATGATCCTTAGAATTCTTCCCTACCTTATTCCTGTGCTGAGATACAGGCTGCTCCAACCTGCTGTAAAATGCTTGATTTCGAGAGTGAGCGAAACTAATGAAAACATTGTTGGGGTAAAACCTAAAGGGAAAGACCTAGCACCAAATCCAATTTGCCATCTGATCTAACTTCTGGAGGCAGTCAAAATGAGCATTTGAATTCTTCCCTACCTTATTCCTGTGCTGAGATACAGGCTGCTCCAACCTGCTGTAAAATGCTTGATTTCGAGAGTGAGCGAAACTAATGAAAACATTGTTGGGGTAAAACCTAAAGGGAAAGACCTAGCACCAAATCCAATTTGCCATCTGATCTAACTTCTGGAGGCAGTCAAAATGATCCTTAGAATTCTTCCCTACCTTATTCCTGTGCTGAGATACAGGCTGCTCCAACCTGCTGTAAAATGCTTGATTTCGAGAGTGAGCGAAACTAATGAAAACATTGTTGGGGTAAAACCTAAAGGGAAAGACCTAGCACCAAATCCAATTTGCCATCTGATCTAACTTCTGGAGGCAGTCAAAATGATCCTTTGAATTCTTCCCTACCTTATTCCTGTGCTGAGATACAGGCTGCTCCAACCTGCTGTAAAATGCTTGATTTCGAGAGTGAGCGAAACTAATGAAAACATTGTTGGGGTAAAACCTAAAGGGAAAGACCTAGCACCAAATCCAATTTGCCATCTGATCTAACTTCTGGAGGCAGTCAAAATGAGCCTTAGAATTCTTCCCTACCTTATTCCTGTGCTGAGATACAGGCTGCTCCAACCTGCTGTAAAATGCTTGATTTCGAGAGTGAGCGAAACTAATGAAAACATTGTTGGGGTAAAACCTAAAGGGAAAGACCTAGCACCAAATCCAATTTGCCATCTGATCTAACTTCTGGAGGCAGTCAAAATGAGCCTTAGAATTCTTCCCTACCTTATTCCTGTGCTGAGATACAGGCTGCTCCAACCTGCTGTAAAATGCTGGATTTCGAGAGTGAGCGAAACTAATGAAAATATTGTTGGGGTAAAACCTAAAGGGAAAGACCTAGCACCAAATCCAATTTGCCATCTGATCTAACTTCTGGAGGCAGTCAAAATGAGCCTTAGAATTCTTCCCTACCTTATTCCTGTGCTGAGATATAGGCCGCTCCAACCTGCTGTAAAATGCTTGATTTCGAGAGTGAGCGAAACTAATGAAAACATTGTTGGGGTAAAACCTAAAGGGAAAGACCTAGCACCAAATCCAATTTGCCATCTGATCTAACTTCTGGAGGCAGTCAAAATGAGCATTTGAATTCTTCCCTACCTTATTCCTGTGCTGAGATACAGGCTGCTCCAACCTGCTGTAAAATGCTTGATTTCGAGAGTGAGCGAAACTAATGAAAACATTGTTGGGGTAAAACCTAAAGGGAAAGACCTAGCACCAAATCCAATTTGCCATCTGATCTAACTTCTGGAGGCAGTCAAAATGAGCATTTGAATTCTTCCCTACCTTATTCCTGTGCTGAGATACAGGCTGCTCCAACCTGCTGTAAAATGCTTGATTTCGAGAGTGAGCGAAACTAATGAAAACATTGTTGGGGTAAAACCTAAAGGGAAAGACCTAGCACCAAATCCAATTTGCCATCTGATCTAACTTCTGGAGGCAGTCAAAATGAGCCTTAGAATTCTTCCCTACCTTATTCCTGTGCTGAGATACAGGCTGCTCCAACCTGCTGTAAAATGCTTGATTTCGAGAGTGAGCGAAACTAATGAAAACATTGTTGGGGTAAAACCTAAAGGGAAAGACCTAGCACCAAATCCAATTTGCCATCTGATCTAACTTCTGGAGGCAGTCAAAATGATCCTTAGAATTCTTCCCTACTTTATTCCTGTGCTGAGATACAGGCTGCTCCAACCTGCTGTAAAATGCTTGATTTCGAGAGTGAGCGAAACTAATGAAAACATTGTTGGGGTAAAACCTAAAGGGAAAGACCTAGCACCAAATCCAATTTGCCATCTGATCTAACTTCTGGAGGCAGTCAAAATGATCCTTAGAATTCTTCCCTACCTTATTCCTGTGCTGAGATACAGGCTGCTCCAACCTGCTGTAAAATGCTTGATTTCGAGAGTGAGCGAAACTAATGAAAACATTGTTGGGGTAAAACCTAAAGGGAAAGACCTAGCACCAAATCCAATTTGCCATCTGATCTAACTTCTGGAGGCAGTCAAAATGAGCCTTAGAATTCTTCCCTACCTTATTCCTGTGCTGAGATACAGGCTGCTCCAACCTGCTGTAAAATGCTTGATTTCGAGAGTGAGCGAAACTAATGAAAACATTGTTGGGGTAAAACCTAAAGGGAAAGACCTAGCACCAAATCCAATTTGCCATCTGATCTAACTTCTGGAGGCAGTCAAAATGATCCTTAGAATTCTTCCCTACCTTATTCCTGTGCTGAGATACAGGCTGCTCCAACCTGCTGTAAAATGCTTGATTTCGAGAGTGAGCGAAACTAATGAAAACATTGTTGGGGTAAAACCTAAAGGGAAAGACCTAGCACCAAATCCAATTTGCCATCTGATCTAACTTCTGGAGGCAGTCAAAATGAGCATTTGAATTCTTCCCTACCTTATTCCTGTGCTGAGATACAGGCTGCTCCAACCTGCTGTAAAATGCTTGATTTCGAGAGTGAGCGAAACTAATGAAAACATTGTTGGGGTAAAACCTAAAGGGAAAGACCTAGCACCAAATCCAATTTGCCATCTGATCTAACTTCTGGAGGCAGTCAAAATGAGCCTTAGAATTCTTCCCTACCTTATTCCTGTGCTGAGATACAGGCTGCTCCAACCTGCTGTAAAATGCTTGATTTCGAGAGTGAGCGAAACTAATGAAAACATTGTTGGGGTAAAACCTAAAGGGAAAGACCTAGCACCAAATCCAATTTGCCATCTGATCTAACTTCTGGAGGCAGTCAAAATGAGCCTTAGAATTCTTCCCTACCTTATTCCTGTGCTGAGATACAGGCTGCTCCAACCTGCTGTAAAATGCTGGATTTCGAGAGTGAGCGAAACTAATGAAAACATTGTTGGGGTAAAACCTAAAGGGAAAGACCTAGCACCAAATCCAATTTGCCATCTGATCTAACTTCTGGAGACAGTCAAAATGAGCCTTAGAATTCTTCCCTACCTTATTCCTGTGCTGAGATACAGGCTGCTCCAACCTGCTGTAAAATGCTTGATTTCGAGAGTGAGCGAAACTAATGAAAACATTGTTGGGGTAAAACCTAAAGGGAAAGACCTAGCACCAAATCCAATTTGCCATCTGATCTAACTTCTGGAGGCAGTCAAAATGAGCATTTGAATTCTTCCCTACCTTATTCCTGTGCTGAGATACAGGCTGCTCCAACCTGCTGTAAAATGCTTGATTTCGAGAGTGAGCGAAACTAATGAAAACATTGTTGGGGTAAAACCTAAAGGGAAAGACCTAGCACCAAATCCAATTTGCCATCTGATCTAACTTCTGGAGGCAGTCAAAATGAGCCTTAGAATTCTTCCCTACCTTATTCCTGTGCTGAGATACAGGCTGCTCCAACCTGCTGTAAAATGCTTGATTTCGAGAGTGAGCGAAACTAATGAAAACATTGTTGGGGTAAAACCTAAAGGGAAAGACCTAGCACCAAATCCAATTTGCCATCTGATCTAACTTCTGGAGGCAGTCAAAATGAGCCTTAGAATTCTTCCCTACCTTATTCCTGTGCTGAGATACAGGCTGCTCCAACCTGCTGTAAAATGCTTGATTTCGAGAGTGAGCGAAACTAATGAAAACATTGTTGGGGTAAAACCTAAAGGGAAAGACCTAGCACCAAATCCAATTTGCCATCTGATCTAACTTCTGGAGGCAGTCAAAATGATCCTTAGAATTCTTCCCTACCTTATTCCTGTGCTGAGATACAGGCTGCTCCAACCTGCTGTAAAATGCTTGATTTCGAGAGTGAGCGAAACTAATGAAAACATTGTTGGGGTAAAACCTAAAGGGAAAGACCTAGCACCAAATCCAATTTGCCATCTGATCTAACTTCTGGAGGCAGTCAAAATGAGCATTTGAATTCTTCCCTACCTTATTCCTGTGCTGAGATACAGGCTGCTCCAACCTGCTGTAAAATGCTTGATTTCGAGAGTGAGCGAAACTAATGAAAACATTGTTGGGGTAAAACCTAAAGGGAAAGACCTAGCACCAAATCCAATTTGCCATCTGATCTAACTTCTGGAGGCAGTCAAAATGAGCATTTGAATTCTTCCCTACCTTATTCCTGTGCTGAGATACAGGCTGCTCCAACCTGCTGTAAAATGCTTGATTTCGAGAGTGAGCGAAACTAATGAAAACATTGTTGGGGTAAAACCTAAAGGGAAAGACCTAGCACCAAATCCAATTTGCCATCTGATCTAACTTCTGGAGGCAGTCAAAATGATCCTTAGAATTCTTCCCTACCTTATTCCTGTGCTGAGATACAGGCTGCTCCAACCTGCTGTAAAATGCTGGATTTCGAGAGTGAGCGAAACTAATGAAAACATTGTTGGGGTAAAACCTAAAGGGAAAGACCTAGCACCAAATCCAATTTGCCATCTGATCTAACTTCTGGAGGCAGTCAAAATGAGCCTTAGAATTCTTCCCTACCTTATTCCTGTGCTGAGATACAGGCTGCTCCAACCTGCTGTAAAATGCTTGATTTCGAGAGTGAGCGAAACTAATGAAAACATTGTTGGGGTAAAACCTAAAGGGAAAGACCTAGCACCAAATCCAATTTGCCATCTGATCTAACTTCTGGAGGCAGTCAAAATGATCCTTAGAATTCTTCCCTACCTTATTCCTGTGCTGAGATACAGGCTGCTCCAACCTGCTGTAAAATGCTTGATTTCGAGAGTGAGCGAAACTAATGAAAACATTGTTGGGGTAAAACCTAAAGGGAAAGACCTAGCACCAAATCCAATTTGCCATCTGATCTAACTTCTGGAGGCAGTCAAAATGAGCCTTAGAATTCTTCCCTACCTTATTCCTGTGCTGAGATACAGGCTGCTCCAACCTGCTGTAAAATGCTTGATTTCGAGAGTGAGCGAAACTAATGAAAACATTGTTGGGGTAAAACCTAAAGGGAAAGACCTAGCACCAAATCCAATTTGCCATCTGATCTAACTTCTGGAGGCAGTCAAAATGATCCTTAGAATTCTTCCCTACCTTATTCCTGTGCTGAGATACAGGCTGCTCCAACCTGCTGTAAAATGCTTGATTTCGAGAGTGAGCGAAACTAATGAAAACATTGTAGGGGTAAAACCTAAAGGGAAAGACCTAGCACCAAATCCAATTTGCCATCTGATCTAACTTCTGGAGGCAGTCAAAATGATCCTTAGAATTCTTCCCTACCTTATTCCTGTGCTGAGATACAGGCTGCTCCAACCTGCTGTAAAATGCTTGATTTCGAGAGTGAGCGAAACTAATGAAAACATTGTTGGGGTAAAACCTAAAGGGAAAGACCTAGCACCAAATCCAATTTGCCATCTGATCTAACTTCTGGAGGCAGTCAAAATGAGCATTTGAATTCTTCCCTACCTTATTCCTGTGCTGAGATACAGGCTGCTCCAACCTGCTGTAAAATGCTTGATTTCGAGAGTGAGCGAAACTAATGAAAACATTGTTGGGGTAAAACCTAAAGGGAAAGACCTAGCACCAAATCCAATTTGCCATCTGATCTAACTTCTGGAGGCAGTCAAAATGAGCATTTGAATTCTTCCCTACCTTATTCCTGTGCTGAGATACAGGCTGCTCCAACCTGCTGTAAAATGCTTGATTTCGAGAGTGAGCGAAACTAATGAAAACATTGTTGGGGTAAAACCTAAAGGGAAAGACCTAGCACCAAATCCAATTTGCCATCTGATCTAACTTCTGGAGGCAGTCAAAATGATCCTTAGAATTCTTCCCTACCTTATTCCTGTGCTGAGATACAGGCTGCTCCAACCTCCTGCTGTAAAATGCTTGATTTCGAGAGTGAGCGAAACTAATGAAAACATTGTTGGGGTAAAACCTAAAGGGAAAGACCTAGCACCAAATCCAATTTGCCATCTGATCTAACTTCTGGAGGCAGTCAAAATGATCCTTAGAATTCTTCCCTACCTTATTCCTGTGCTGAGATACAGGCTGCTCCAACCTGCTGTAAAATGCTTGATTTCGAGAGTGAGCGAAACTAATGAAAACATTGGTTGGGGTAAAACCTAAAGGGAAAGACCTAGCACCAAATCCAATTTGCCATCTGATCTAACTTCTGGAGGCAGTCAAAATGATCCTTAGAATTCTTCCCTACCTTATTCCTGTGCTGAGATACAGGCTGCTCCAACCTGCTGTAAAATGCTTGATTTCCAGAGTGAGCGAAACTAATGAAAACATTGTTGGGGTAAAACCTAAAGGGAAAGACCTAGCACCAAATCCAATTTGCCATCTGATCTAACTTCTGGAGGCAGTCAAAATGAGCATTTGAATTCTTCCCTACCTTATTCCTGTGCTGAGATACAGGCTGCTCCAACCTGCTGTAAAATGCTTGATTTCGAGAGTGAGCGAAACTAATGAAAACATTGTTGGGGTAAAACCTAAAGGGAAAGACCTAGCACCAAATCCAATTTGCCATCTGATCTAACTTCTGGAGGCAGTCAAAATGATCCTTAGAATTCTTCCCTACCTTATTCCTGTGCTGAGATACAGGCTGCTCCAACCTGCTGTAAAATGCTTGATTTCCAGAGTGAGCGAAACTAATGAAAACATTGTTGGGGTAAAACCTAAAGGGAAAGACCTAGCACCAAATCCAATTTGCCATCTGATCTAACTTCTGGAGGCAGTCAAAATGATCCTTAGAATTCTTCCCTACCTTATTCCTGTGCTGAGATACAGGCTGCTCCAACCTGCTGTAAAATGCTGGATTTCGAGAGGTGAGCGAAACTAATGAAAACATTGTTGGGGTAAAACCTAAAGGGAAAGACCTAGCACCAAATCCAATTTGCCATCTGATCTAACTTCTGGAGGCAGTCAAAATGAGCCTTAGAATTCTTCCCTACCTTATTCCTGTGCTGAGATACAGGCTGCTCCAACCTGCTGTAAAATGCTTGATTTCGAGAGTGAGCGAAACTAATGAAAACATTGTTGGGGTAAAACCTAAAGGGAAAGACCTAGCACCAAATCCAATTTGCCATCTGATCTAACTTCTGGAGGCAGTCAAAATGATCCTTAGAATTCTTCCCTACCTTATTCCTGTGCTGAGATACAGGCTGCTCCAACCTGCTGTAAAATGCTTGATTTCGAGAGTGAGCGAAACTAATGAAAACATTGTTGGGTAAAACCTAAAGGGAAAGACCTAGCACCAAATCCAATTTGCCATCTGATCTAACTTCTGGAGGCAGTCAAAATGAGCCTTAGAATTCTTCCCTACCTTATTCCTGTGCTGAGATACAGGCTGCTCCAACCTGCTGTAAAATGCTTGATTTCGAGAGTGAGCGAAACTAATGAAAACATTGTTGGGGTAAAACCTAAAGGGAAAGACCTAGCACCAAATCCAATTTGCCATCTGATCTAACTTCTGGAGGCAGTCAAAATGAGCCTTAGAATTCTTCCCTACCTTATTCCTGTGCTGAGATACAGGCTGCTCCAACCTGCTGTAAAATGCTTGATTTCGAGAGTGAGCGAAACTAATGAAAACATTGTTGGGGTAAAACCTAAAGGGAAAGACCTAGCACCAAATCCAATTTGCCATCTGATCTAACTTCTGGAGGCAGTCAAAATGAGCCTTAGAATTCTTCCCTACCTTATTCCTGTGCTGAGATACAGGCTGCTCCAACCTGCTGTAAAATGCTTGATTTCGAGAGTGAGCGAAACTAATGAAAACATTGTTGGGGTAAAACCTAAAGGGAAAGACCTAGCACCAAATCCAATTTGCCATCTGATCTAACTTCTGGAGGCAGTCAAAATGATCCTTAGAATTCTTCCCTACCTTATTCCTGTGCTGAGATACAGGCTGCTCCAACCTGCTGTAAAATGCTTGATTTCGAGAGTGAGCGAAACTAATGAAAAACATTGTTGGGGTAAAACCTAAAGGGAAAGACCTAGCACCAAATCCAATTTGCCATCTGATCTAACTTCTGGAGGCAGTCAAAATGATCCTTAGAATTCTTCCCTACCTTATTCCTGTGCTGAGATACAGGCTGCTCCAACCTGCTGTAAAATGCTTGATTTCGAGAGTGAGCGAAACTAATGAAAACATTGTTGGGGTTAAACCTAAAGGGAAAGACCTAGCACCAAATCCAATTTGCCATCTGATCTAACTTCTGGAGGCAGTCAAAATGATCCTTAGAATTCTTCCCTACCTTATTCCTGTGCTGAGATACAGGCTGCTCCAACCTGCTGTAAAATGCTTGATTTCGAGAGTGAGCGAAACTAATGAAAACATTGTTGGGGTAAAACCTAAAGGGAAAGACCTAGCACCAAATCCAATTTGCCATCTGATCTAACTTCTGGAGGCAGTCAAAATGAGCCTTAGAATTCTTCCCTACCTTATTCCTGTGCTGAGATACAGGCTGCTCCAACCTGCTGTGAAATGCTTGATTTCGAGAGTGAGCGAAACTAATGAAAACATTGTTGGGGTAAAACCTAAAGGGAAAGACCTAGCACCAAATCCAATTTGCCATCTGATCTAACTTCTGGAGGCAGTCAAAATGAGCCTTAGAATTCTTCCCTACCTTATTCCTGTGCTGAGATACAGGCTGCTCCAACCTGCTGTAAAATGCTTGATTTCGAGAGTGAGCGAAACTAATGAAAACATTGTTGGGGTAAAACCTAAAGGGAAAGACCTAGCACCAAATCCAATTTGCCATCTGATCTAACTTCTGGAGGCAGTCAAAATGAGCCTTAGAATTCTTCCCTACCTTATTCCTGTGCTGAGATACAGGCTGCTCCAACCTGCTGTAAATGCTTGATTTCGAGAGTGAGCGAAACTAATGAAAACATTGTTGGGGTAAAACCTAAAGGGAAAGACCTAGCACCAAATCCAATTTGCCATCTGATCTAACTTCTGGAGGCAGTCAAAATGAGCATTTGAATTCTTCCCTACCTTATTCCTGTGCTGAGATACAGGCTGCTCCAACCTGCTGTAAAATGCTTGATTTCGAGAGTGAGCGAAACTAATGAAAACATTGTTGGGGTAAAACCTAAAGGGAAAGACCTAGCACCAAATCCAATTTGCCATCTGATCTAACTTCTGGAGGCAGTCAAAATGATCCTTAGAATTCTTCCCTACCTTATTCCTGTGCTGAGATACAGGCTGCTCCAACCTGCTGTAAAATGCTTGATTTCGAGAGTGAGCGAAACTAATGAAAACATTGTTGGGGTAAAACCTAAAGGGAAAGACCTAGCACCAAATCCAATTTGCCATCTGATCTAACTTCTGGAGGCAGTCAAAATGAGCCTTAGAATTCTTCCCTACCTTATTCCTGTGCTGAGATACAGGCTGCTCCAACCTGCTGTAAAATGCTTGATTTCGAGAGTGAGCGAAACTAATGAAAACATTGTTGGGGTAAAACCTAAAGGGAAAGACCTAGCACCAAATCCAATTTGCCATCTGATCTAACTTCTGGAGGCAGTCAAAATGAGCCTTAGAATTCTTCCCTACCTTATTCCTGTGCTGAGATACAGGCTGCTCCAACCTGCTGTAAAATGCTTGATTTCGAGAGTGAGCGAAACTAATGAAAACATTGTTGGGGTAAAACCTAAAGGGAAAGACCTAGCACCAAATCCAATTTGCCATCTGATCTAACTTCTGGAGGCAGTCAAAATGAGCATTTGAATTCTTCCCTACCTTATTCCTGTGCTGAGATACAGGCTGCTCCAACCTGCTGTAAAATGCTTGATTTCGAGAGTGAGCGAAACTAATGAAAACATTGTTGGGGTAAAACCTAAAGGGAAAGACCTAGCACCAAATCCAATTTGCCATCTGATCTAACTTCTGGAGGCAGTCAAAATGAGCCTTAGAATTCTTCCCTACCTTATTCCTGTGCTGAGATACAGGCTGCTCCAACCTGCTGTAAAATGCTTGATTTCGAGAGTGAGCGAAACTAATGAAAACATTGTTGGGGTAAAACCTAAAGGGAAAGACCTAGCACCAAATCCAATTTGCCATCTGATCTAACTTCTGGAGGCAGTCAAAATGAGCCTTAGAATTCTTCCCTACCTTATTCCTGTGCTGAGATACAGGCTGCTCCAACCTGCTGTAAAATGCTTGATTTCGAGAGTGAGCGAAACTAATGAAAACATTGTTGGGGTAAAACCTAAAGGGAAAGACCTAGCACCAAATCCAATTTGCCATCTGATCTAACTTCTGGAGGCAGTCAAAATGAGCATTTGAATTCTTCCCTACCTTATTCCTGTGCTGAGATACAGGCTGCTCCAACCTGCTGTAAAATGCTTGATTTCGAGAGTGAGCGAAACTAATGAAAACATTGTTGGGGTAAAACCTAAAGGGAAAGACCTAGCACCAAATCCAATTTGCCAAATCCAATTTGCCATCTGATCTAACTTCTGGAGGCAGTCAAAATGAGCCTTAGAATTCTTCCCTACCTTATTCCTGTGCTGAGATACAGGCTGCTCCAACCTGCTGTAAAATGCTGGATTTCGAGAGTGAGCGAAACTAATGAAAACATTGTTGGGGTAAAACCTAAAGGGAAGACCTAGCACCAAATCCAATTTGCCATCTGATCTAACTTCTGGAGGCAGTCAAAATGAGCCTTAGAATTCTTCCCTACCTTATTCCTGTGCTGAGATACAGGCTGCTCCAACCTGCTGTAAAATGCTTGATTTCGAGAGTGAGCGAAACTAATGAAAACATTGTTGGGGTAAAAACCTAAAGGGAAAGACCTAGCACCAAATCCAATTTGCCATCTGATCTAACTTCTGGAGGCAGTCAAAATGATCCTTAGAATTCTTCCCTACCTTATTCCTTGTGCTGAGATACAGGCTGCTCCAACCTGCTGTAAAATGCTTGATTTCGAGAGTGAGCGAAACTAATGAAACATTGTTGGGGTAAAACCTAAAGGGAAGACCTAGCACCAAATCCAATTTGCCATCTGATCTAACTTCTGGAGGCAGTCAAAATGAGCCTTAGAATTCTTCCCTACCTTATTCCTATGCTGAGATACAGGCTGCTCCAACCTGCTGTAAAATGCTGGATTTCGAGAGTGAGCGAAACTAATGAAAACATTGTTGGGGTAAAACCTAAAGGGAAAGACCTAGCACCAAATCCAATTTGCCATCTGATCTAACTTCTGGAGGCAGTCAAAATGAGCCTTAGAATTCTTCCCTACCTTATTCCTGTGCTGAGATACAGGCTGCTCCAACCTGCTGTAAAATGCTTGATTTCGAGAGTGAGCGAAACTAATGAAAACATTGTTGGGGTAAAACCTAAAGGGAAAGACCTAGCACCAAATCCAATTTGCCATCTGATCTAACTTCTGGAGGCAGTCAAAATGATCCTTAGAATTCTTCCCTACCTTATTCCTGTGCTGAGATACAGGCTGCTCCAACCTGCTGTAAAATGCTTGATTTCCAGAGTGAGCGAAACTAATGAAAACATTGTTGGGGTAAAACCTAAAGGGAAAGACCTAGCACCAAATCCAATTTGCCATCTGATCTAACTTCTGGAGGCAGTCAAAATGAGCCTTAGAATTCTTCCCTACCTTATCCTGTGCTGAGATACAGGCTGCTCCAACCTGCTGTAAAATGCTTGATTTCGAGAGTGAGCGAAACTAATGAAAACATTGTTGGGGTAAAACCTAAAGGGAAAGACCTAGCACCAAATCCAATTTGCCATCTGATCTAACTTCTGGAGGCAGTCAAAATGAGCCTTAGAATTCTTCCCTACCTTATTCCTGTGCTGAGATACAGGCTGCTCCAACCTGCTGTAAAATGCTTGATTTCGGAGAGTGAGCGAAACTAATGAAAACATTGTTGGGGTAAAACCTAAAGGGAAAGACCTAGCACCAAATCCAATTTGCCATCTGATCTAACTTCTGGAGGCAGTCAAAATGAGCATTTGAATTCTTCCCTACCTTATTCCTGTGCTGAGATACAGGCTGCTCCAACCTGCTGTAAAATGCTTGATTTCGAGAGTGAGCGAAACTAATGAAAACATTGTTGGGGTAAAACCTAAAGGGAAAGACCTAGCACCAAATCCAATTTGCCATCTGATCTAACTTCTGGAGGCAGTCAAAATGAGCATTTGAATTCTTCCCTACCTTATTCCTGTGCTGAGATACAGGCTGCTCCAACCTGCTGTAAAATGCTTGATTTCGAGAGTGAGCGAAACTAATGAAAACATTGTTGGGGTAAAACCTAAAGGGAAAGACCTAGCACCAAATCCAATTTGCCATCTGATCTAACTTCTGGAGGCAGTCAAAATGATCCTTAGAATTCTTCCCCTACCTTATTCCTGTGCTGAGATACAGGCTGCTCCAACCTGCTGTAAAATGCTTGATTTCGAGAGTGAGCGAAACTAATGAAAACATTGTTGGGGTAAAACCTAAAGGAAAGACCTAGCACCAAATCCAATTTGCCATCTGATCTAACTTCTGGAGGCAGTCAAAATGAGCCTTAGAATTCTTCCCTACCTTTATTCCTGTGCTGAGATACAGGCTGCTCCAACCTGCTGTAAAATGCTTGATTTCGAGAGTGAGCGAAACTAATGAAAACATTGTTGGGGTAAAACCTAAAGGGAAAGACCTAGCACCAAATCCAATTTGCCATCTGATCTAACTTCTGGAGGCAGTCAAAATGAGCCTTTGAATTCTTCCCTACCTTATTCCTGTGCTGAGATACAGGCTGCTCCAACCTGCTGTAAAATGCTTGATTTCGAGAGTGAGCGAAACTAATGAAAACATTGTTGGGGTAAAACCTAAAGGGAAAGACCTAGCACCAAATCCAATTTGCCATCTGATCTAACTTCTGGAGGCAGTCAAAATGAGCCTTAGAATTCTTCCCTACCTTATTCCTGTGCTGAGATACAGGCTTGCTCCAACTGCTGTAAAATGCTTGATTTCGAGAGTGAGTGAAAACTAATGAAAACATTGTTGGGGTAAAACCTAAAGGGAAAGACCTAGCACCAAATCCAATTTGCCATCTGATCTAACTTCTGGAGGCAGTCAAAATGATCCTTAGAATTCTTCCCTACCTTATTCCTGTGCTGAGATACAGGCTGCTCCAACCTGCTGTAAAATGCTTGATTTCGAGAGTGAGCGAAACTAATGAAAACATTGTTGGGTAAAACCTAAAGGGAAAGACCTAGCACCAAATCCAATTTGCCATCTGATCTAACTTCTGGAGGCAGTCAAAATGATCCTTAGAATTCTTCCCTACCTTATTCCTGTGCTGAGATACAGGCTGCTCCAACCTGCTGTAAAATGCTTGATTTCGAGAGTGAGCGAAACTAATGAAAACATTGTTGGGGTAAAACCTAAAGGGAAAGACCTAGCACCAAATCCAATTTGCCATCTGATCTAACTTCTGGAGGCAGTCAAAATGAGCCTTAGAATTCTTCCCTACCTTATTCCTGTGCTGAGATACAGGCTGCTCCAACCTGCTGTAAAATGCTTGATTTCGAGAGTGAGCGAAACTAATGAAAAACATTGTTGGGGTAAAACCTAAAGGGAAAGACCTAGCACCAAATCCAATTTGCCATCTGATCTAACTTCTGGAGGCAGTCAAAATGATCCTTAGAATTCTTCCCTACCTTATTCCTGTGCTGAGATACAGGCTGCTCCAACCTGCTGTAAAATGCTTGATTTCGAGAGTGAGCGAAACTAATGAAAACATTGTTGGGGTAAAACCTAAAGGGAAAGACCTAGCACCAAATCCAATTTGCCATCTGATCTAACTTCTGGAGGCAGTCAAAATGAGCCTTAGAATTCTTCCCTACCTTATTCCTGCGCTGAGATACAGGCTGCTCCAACCTGCTGTAAAATGCTTGATTTCGAGAGTGAGCGAAACTAATGAAAACATTGTTGGGGTAAAACCTAAAGGGAAAGACCTAGCACCAAATCCAATTTGCCATCTGATCTAACTTCTGGAGGCAGTCAAAATGAGCCTTAGAATTCTTCCCTACCTTATTCCTGTGCTGAGATACAGGCTGCTCCAACCTGGCTGTAAAATGCTTGATTTCGAGAGGTGAGCGAAACTAATGAAAACATTGTTGGGGTAAAACCTAAAGGGAAAGACCTAGCACCAAATCCAATTTGCCATCTGATCTAACTTCTGGAGGCAGTCAAAATGAGCCTTAGAATTCTTCCCTACCTTATTCCTGTGCTGAGATACAGGCTGCTCCCAACCTGCTGTAAAATGCTTGATTTCGAGAGTGAGCGAAACTAATGAAAAACATTGTTGGGGTAAAACCTAAAGGGAAAGACCTAGCACCAAATCCAATTTGCCATCTGATCTAACTTCTGGAGGCAGTCAAAATGAGCCTTAGAATTCTTCCCTACCTTATTCCTGTGCTGAGATACAGGCTGCTCCAACCTGCTGTAAAATGCTTGATTTCGAGAGTGAGCGAAACTAATGAAAACATTGTTGGGGTAAAACCTAAAGGGAAAGACCTAGCACCAAATCCAATTTGCCATCTGATCTAACTTCTGGAGGCAGTCAAATGAGCCTTAGAATTCTTCCCTACCTTATTCCTGTGCTGAGATACAGGCTGCTCCAACCTGCTGTAAAATGCTTGATTTCGAGAGTGAGCGAAACTAATGAAAACATTGTTGGGGTAAAACCTAAAGGGAAAGACCTAGCACCAAATCCAATTTGCCATCTGATCTAACTTCTGGAGGCAGTCAAAATGAGCCTTAGAATTCTTCCCTACCTTATTCCTGTGCTGAGATACAGGCTGCTCCAACCTGCTGTAAAATGCTTGATTTCGAGAGTGAGCGAAACTAATGAAAACATTGTTGGGGTAAAACCTAAAGGGAAAGACCTAGCACCAAATCCAATTTGCCATCTGATCTAACTTCTGGAGGCAGTCAAAATGAGCCTTAGAATTCTTCCCTACCTTATTCCTGTGCTGAGATACAGGCTGCTCCAACTGCTGTAAAATGCTTGATTTCGAGAGTGAGCGAAACTAATGAAAACATTGTTGGGGTAAAACCTAAAGGGAAAGACCTAGCACCAAATCCAATTTGCCATCTGATCTAACTTCTGGAGGCAGTCAAAATGATCCTTAGAATTCTTCCCTACCTTATTCCTGTGCTGAGATACAGGCTGCTCCAACCTGCTGTAAAATGCTTGATTTCGAGAGTGAGCGAAACTAATGAAAACATTGTTGGGGGTAAAACCTAAAGGGAAAGACCTAGCACCAAATCCAATTTGCCATCTGATCTAACTTCTGGAGGCAGTCCAAAATGAGCCTTAGAATTCTTCCCTACCTTATTCCTGTGCTGAGATACAGGCTGCTCCAACCTGCTGTAAAATGCTTGATTTCGAGAGTGAGCGAAACTAATGAAAACATTGTTGGGGTAAAACCTAAAGGGAAAGACCTAGCACCAAATCCAATTTGCCATCTGATCTAACTTCTGGAGGCAGTCAAAATGAGCCTTAGAATTCTTCCCTACCTTATTCCTGTGCTGAGATACAGGCTGCTCCAACCTGCTGTAAAATGCTTGATTTCGAGAGTGAGCGAAACTAATGAAAACATTGTTGGGGTAAAACCTAAAGGGAAAGACCTAGCACCAAATCCAATTTGCCATCTGATCTAACTTCTGGAGGCAGTCAAAATGAGCCTTAGAATTCTTCCCTACCTTATTCCTGTGCTGAGATACAGGCTGGCTCCAACCTGCTGTAAAATGCTTGATTTCGAGAGTGAGCGAAACTAATGAAAACATTGTTGGGGTAAAACCTAAAGGGAAAGACCTAGCACCAAATCCAATTTGCCATCTGATCTAACTTCTGGAGGCAGTCAAAATGAGCCTTAGAATTCTTCCCTACCTTATTCCTGTGCTGAGATACAGGCTGCTCCAACCTGCTGTAAAATGCTTGATTTCGAGAGTGAGCGAAACTAATGAAAAACATTGTTGGGGTAAAACCTAAAGGGAAAGACCTAGCACCAAATCCAATTGCCATCTGATCTAACTTCTGGAGGCAGTCAAAATGAGCATTTGAATTCTTCCCTACCTTATTCCTGTGCTGAGATACAGGCTGCTCCAACCTGCTGTAAAATGCTTGATTTCGAGAGTGAGCGAAACTAATGAAAACATTGTTGGGTAAAACCTAAAGGGGAAAGACCTAGCACCAAATCCAATTTGCCATCTGATCTAACTTCTGGAGGCAGTCAAAATGAGCATTTGAATTCTTCCCTACCTTAGTCCTGTGCTGAGATACAGGCTGCTCAACCTGCTGTAAAATGCTTGATTTCGAGAGTGAGCGAAACTAATGAAAACATTGTTGGGGTAAAACCTAAAGGGAAAGACCTAGCACCAAATCCCAATTTGCCATCTGATCTAACTTCTGGAGGCAGTCAAAATGAGCCTTAGAATTCTTCCCTACCTTATTCCTGTGCTGAGATACAGGCTGCTCCAACCTGCTGTAAAATGCTTGATTTCGAGAGGTGAGCGAAACTAATGAAAACATTGTTGGGGTAAAACCTAAAGGGAAAGACCTAGCACCAAATCCAATTTGCCATCTGATCTAACTTCTGAGGCAGTCAAAATGAGCATTTGAATTCTTCCCTACCTTATTCCTGTGCTGAGATACAGGCTGCTCCAACCTGCTGTAAAATGCTTGATTTCGAGATGTGAGCGAAACTAATGAAAACATTGTTGGGGTAAAACCTAAAGGGAAAGACCTAGCACCAAATCCAATTTGCCATCTGATCTAACTTCTGGAGGCAGTCAAAATGAGCCTTAGAATTCTTCCCTACCTTATTCCTGTGCTGAGATACAGGCTGCTCCAACCTGCTGTAAAATGCTTGATTTCGAGAGTGAGCGAAACTAATGAAAACATTGTTGGGGTAAAACTAAAGGGAAAGACCTAGCACCAAATCCAATTTGCCATCTGATCTAACTTCTGGAGGCAGGTCAAAATGAGCCTTAGAATTCTTCCCTACCTTATTCCTGTGCTGAGATACAGGCTGCTCCAACCTGCTGTAAAATGCTTGATTTCGAGAGTGAGCGAAACTAATGAAAACATTGTTGGGGTAAAACCTAAAGGGAAAGGACCTAGCACCAAATCCAATTTGCCATCTGATCTAACTTCTGGAGGCAGTCAAAATGAGCATTTGAATTCTTCCCTACCTTATTCCTGTGCTGAGATACAGGCTGCTCCAACCTGCTGTAAAATGCTTGATTTCGAGAGTGAGCGAAACTAATGAAAACATTGTTGGGGTAAAACCTAAAGGGAAAGACCTAGCACCAAATCCAATTTGCCATCTGATCTAACTTCTGGAGGCAGTCAAAATGAGCCTTAGAATTCTTCCCTACCTTATTCCTGTGCTGAGATACAGGCTGCTCCAACCTGCTGTAAAATGCTTGATTTCGAGAGTGAGCGAAACTAATGAAAACATTGTTGGGGTAGTAAGGAAAGACCTAGCACCAAATCCAATTTGCCATCTGATCTAACTTCTGGAGGCAGTCAAAATGAGCCTTAGAATTCTTCCCTACCTTATTCCTGTGCTGAGATACAGGCTGCTCCAACCTGCTGTAAAATGCTTGATTTCGAGAGTGAGCGAAACTAATGAAAACATTGTTGGGGTAAAACCTAAAGGGAAAGACCTAGCACCAAATCCAATTTGCCATCTGATCTAACTTCTGGAGGCAGTCAAAATGATCCTTAGAATTCTTCCCTACCTTATTCCTGTGCTGAGATACAGGCTGCTCCAACCTGCTGTAAAATGCTTGATTTCGAGAGTGAGCGAAACTAATGAAAACATTGTTGGGGTAAAACCTAAAGGGAAAGACCTAGCACCAAATCCAATTTGCCATCTGATCTAACTTCTGGAGGCAGTCAAAATGATCCTTAGAATTCTTCCCTACCTTATTCCTGTGCTGAGATACAGGCTGCTCCAACCTGCTGTAAAATGCTTGATTTCGAGAGTGAGCGAAACTAATGAAAACATTGTTGGGGTAAAACCTAAAGGGAAAGACCTAGCACCAAATCCAATTTGCCATCTGATCTAACTTCTGGAGGCAGTCAAAATGAGCCTTAGAATTCTTCCCTACCTTATTCCTGTGCTGAGATACAGGCTGCTCCAACCTGCTGTAAAATGCTTGATTTCGAGAGTGAGCGAAACTAATGAAAACATTGTTGGGGTAAAACCTAAAGGGAAAGACCTAGCACCAAATCCAATTTGCCATCTGATCTAACTTCTGGAGGCAGTCAAAATGATCCTTATTAGAATTCTTCCCTACCTTATTCCTGTGCTGAGATACAGGCTGCTCCAACCTGCTGTAAAATGCTTGATTTCGAGAGTGAGCGAAACTAATGAAAACATTGTTGGGGTAAAACCTAAAGGGAAAGACCTAGCACCAAATCCAATTTGCCATCTGATCTAACTTCTGGAGGCAGTCAAAATGAGCCTTAGAATTCTTCCCTACCTTATTCCTGTGCTGAGATACAGGCTGCTCCAACCTGCTGTAAAATGCTTGATTTCGAGAGTGAGCGAAACTAATGAAAACATTGTTGGGGTAAAACCTAAAGGGAAAGACCTAGCACCAAATCCAATTTGCCATCTGATCTAACTTCTGGAGGCAGTCAAAATGAGCCTTAGAATTCTTCCCTACCTTATTCCTGTGCTGAGATACAGGCTGCTCCAACCTGCTGTAAAATGCTTGATTTCGAGAGTGAGCGAAACTAATGAAAACATTGTTGGGGTAAAACCTAAAGGGAAAGACCTAGCACCAAATCCAATTTGCCATCTGATCTAACTTCTGGAGGCAGTCAAAATGAGCCTTAGAATTCTTCCCTACCTTATTCCTGTGCTGAGATACAGGCTGCTCCAACCTGCTGTAAAATGCTTGATTTTGAGAGTGAGCGAAACTAATGAAAACATTGTTGGGGTAAAACCTAAAGGGAAAGACCTAGCACCAAATCCAATTTGCCATCTGATCTAACTTCTGGAGGCAGTCAAAATGATCCTTAGAATTCTTCCCTACCTTATTCCTGTGCTGAGATACAGGCTGCTCCAACCTGCTGTAAAATGCTTGATTTCGAGAGTGAGCGAAACTAATGAAAACATTGTTGGGGTAAAACCTAAAGGGAAAGACCTAGCACCAAATCCAATTTGCCCATCTGATCTAACTTCTGGAGGCAGTCAAAATGAGCCTTAGAATTCTTCCCTACCTTATTCCTGTGCTGAGATACAGGCTGCTCCAACCTGCTGTAAAATGCTTGATTTCGAGAGTGAGCGAAACTAATGAAAACATTGTTGGGGTAAAACCTAAAGGGAAAGACCTAGCACCAAATCCAATTTGCCATCTGATCTAACTTCTGGAGGCAGTCAAAATGATCCTTAGAATTCTTCCCTACCTTATTCCTGTGCTGAGATACAGGCTGCTCCAACCTGCTGTAAAATGCTTGATTTCGAGAGTGAGCGAAACTAATGAAAACATTGTTGGGGTAAAACCTAAAGGGAAAGACCTAGCACCAAATCCAATTTGCCATCTGATCTAACTTCTGGAGGCAGTCAAAATGAGCATTTGAATTCTTCCCTACCTTATTCCTGTGCTGAGATACAGGCTGCTCCAACCTGCTGTAAAATGCTTGATTTCGAGAGTGAGCGAAACTAATGAAAACATTGTTGGGGTAAAACCTAAAGGGAAAGACCTAGCACCAAATCCAATTTGCCATCTGATCTAACTTCTGGAGGCAGTCAAAATGAGCATTTGAATTCTTCCCTACCTTATTCCTGTGCTGAGATACAGGCTGCTCCAACCTGCTGTAAAATGCTTGATTTCGAGAGTGAGCGAAACTAATGAAAACATTGTTGGGGTAAAACCTAAAGGGAAAGACCTAGCACCAAATCCAATTTGCCATCTGATCTAACGTCTGGAGGCAGTCAAAATGATCCTTAGAATTCTTCCCTACCTTATTCCTGTGCTGAGATACAGGCTGCTCCAACCTGCTGTAAAAATGCTTGATTTCGAGAGTGAGCGAAACTAATGAAAACATTGTTGGGGTAAAACCTAAAGGGAAAGACCTAGCACCAAATCCAATTTGCCATCTGATCTAACTTCTGGAGGCAGTCAAAATGATCCTTAGAATTCTTCCCTACCTTATTCCTGTGCTGAGATACAGGCTGCTCCAACCTGCTGTAAAATGCTTGATTTCGAGAGTGAGCGAAACTAATGAAAACATTGTTGGGGTAAAACCTAAAGGGAAAGACCTAGCACCAAATCCAATTTGCCATCTGATCTAACGTCTGGAGGCAGTCAAAATGATCCTTAGAATTCTTCCCTACCTTATTCCTGTGCTGAGATACAGGCTGCTCCAACCTGCTGTAAAATGCTTGATTTCGAGAGTGAGCGAAACTAATGAAAACATTGTTGGGGTAAAACCTAAAGGGAAAGACCTAGCACCAAATCCAATTTGCCATCTGATCTAACTTCTGGAGGCAGTCAAAATGATCCTTAGAATTCTTCCCTACCTTATTCCTGTGCTGAGATACAGGCTGCTCCAACCTGCTGTAAAATGCTTGATTTCGAGAGTGAGCGAAACTAATGAAACATTGTTGGGGTAAAACCTAAAGGGAAAGACCTAGCACCAAATCCAATTTGCCATCTGATCTAACTTCTGGAGGCAGTCAAAATGAGCCTTAGAATTCTTCCCTACCTTATTCCTGTGCTGAGATACAGGCTGCTCCAACCTGCTGTAAAATGCTTGATTTCGAGAGTGAGCGAAAC
>NW_027144674.1:27500-34072 GCF_026170545.1 Melanerpes formicivorus | reverse complement strand
AGCCACCCCAGGCCGCAGCAGAAGCCTCTCCCGCACGCTCTGCAGGCTTCTCAGCCACCCCAGGCCGCAGCAGAAGCCTCTCCCGCACGCTCTGCAGGCTTCTCAGCCACCCCAGGCCGCAGCAGAAGCCTCTCCCGCACGCTCTGCAGGCTTCTCAGCCACCCCAGGCCCCAACAGAAGCCTCTCCCGCACGCTCTGCAGGCTTCCGACCCACCCCAGGCCGCAGCAGAAGCCTCTCCCGCACGCTCTGCAGGCTTCCGACCCACCCCAGGCCGCACCAGAAGCCTCCCCCGCACGCTCTGTAGGCTTCTCAGCCACCCCAGGCCGCACCAGAAGCCTCCCCCGCACGCTCTGCAGGCTTCTCAGCCACCCCAGGCCGCAGCAGAAGCCTCCCCCGCACGCTCTGCAGGCTTCTCAGCCACCCCAGGCCGCAGCAGAAGCCTCCCCCGCACGCTCTGCAGGCTTCTCAGCCACCCCAGGCCCCAACAGAAGCCTCTCCCGCACGCTCTGCAGGCTTCCGACCCACCCCAGGCCGCACCAGAAGCCTCCCCCGCACGCTCTGTAGGCTTCTGACCCACCCCAGGCCCCAACAGAAGCCTCTCCCGCACGCTCTGCAGGCTTCTCAGCCACCCCAGGCCGCAGCAGAAGCCTCTCCCGCACGCTCTGCAGGCTTCTCAGCCACCCCAGGCCGCAGCAGAAGCCTCTCCCGCACGCTCTGCAGGCTTCTCAGCCACCCCAGGCCCCAACAGAAGCCTCTCCCGCACGCTCTGCAGGCTTCCGACCCACCCCAGGCCGCACCAGAAGCCTCCCCCGCACGCTCTGTAGGCTTCTCAGCCACCCCAGGCCGCACCAGAAGCCTCCCCCGCACGCTCTGCAGGCTTCTCAGCCACCCCAGGCCGCAGCAGAAGCCTCCCCCGCACGCTCTGCAGGCTTCTCAGCCACCCCAGGCCGCAGCAGAAGCCTCCCCCGCACGCTCTGCAGGCTTCTCAGCCACCCCAGGCCCCAACAGAAGCCTCTCCCGCACGCTCTGCAGGCTTCCGACCCACCCCAGGCCGCACCAGAAGCCTCCCCCGCACGCTCTGTAGGCTTCTGACCCACCCCAGGCCCCAACAGAAGCCTCTCCCGCACGCTCTGCAGGCTTCTCAGCCACCCCAGGCCGCAGCAGAAGCCTCTCCCGCACGCTCTGCAGGCTTCTCAGCCACCCCAGGCCGCAGCAGAAGCCTCTCCCGCACGCTCTGCAGGCTTCTCAGCCACCCCAGGCCCCAACAGAAGCCTCTCCCGCACGCTCTGCAGGCTTCCGACCCACCCCAGGCCGCAGCAGAAGCCTCTCCCGCACGCTCTGCAGGCTTCCGTCCCACCCCAGGCCGCACCAGAAGCCTCCCCCGCACGCTCTGCAGGCTTCTCAGCCACCCCAGGCCGCACCAGAAGCCTCCCCCGCACGCTCTGCAGGCTTCTCAGCCACCCCAGGCCGCAGCAGAAGCCTCCCCCGCACGCTCTGCAGGCTTCTCAGCCACCCCAGGCCGCAGCAGAAGCCTCCCCCGCACGCTCTGCAGGCTTCTCAGCCACCCCAGGCCCCAACAGAAGCCTCTCCCGCACGCTCTGCAGGCTTCCGACCCACCCCAGGCCGCACCAGAAGCCTCCCCCGCACGCTCTGTAGGCTTCTGACCCACCCCAGGCCGCACCAGAAGCCTCCCCCGCACGCTCTGTAGGCTTCTGACCCACCCCAGGCCCCAACAGAAGCCTCTCCCGCACGCTCTGCAGGCTTCTCAGCCACCCCAGGCCGCACCAGAAGCCTCTCCCGCACGCTCTGCAGGCTTCTCAGCCACCCCAGGCCGCACCAGAAGCCTCTCCCGCACGCTCTGCAGGCTTCCGACCCACCCCAGGCCGCACCAGAAGCCTCCCCCGCACGCTCTGCAGGCTTCTCCGCCACCACAGGCCGCACCAGAGGATCTTTTGCACCTCTCTGGACGCCACCCAGAGACTCCAGGCCGCACCAGAGGCCCCCCCCCCAACCATTTACAGGCTGCAGTGCCAGCCTAGGCCCCGCTGGCAGCCTCCCTTGTCTGCTTTGGAAGGCCTCCCATCCACTCCAGACCTGCCTGGAGGCCTCCCTCGACTGCTCCCGGGGCCCTCGAAGCCACCCTAGGCCTTTCTGGAGGACCTGCTCGACCGCTCGGGCGGCTTCTGACGCACCCTCGGCCATCCGGCGCCCAGCAGCTCCCAGGGCCAGGCACCGGCCTCCCCCTCCGGCCGCCCCTGGGGCCGGGGGTGGCTCGGACTCGGCGCCCCCAACGTGTCGTCCCGTCCCCCCCCCGCCCCGCACCGCCGAACATTCGCTGCAGCCGAGGGCTTGCCGCTCGACGCCTACCCCACCCGCCCAGCCCCCCGCTGCGGCCCGGCGCTGCCCCGGCCGCTGCGCCCCGCCTCTCATCGCTCCCCCCCACCCGGCAACCGGCCGCCGGGCACGGCAAGTCCCAGGGCAGGGAACAGGTGCTGCCGGGACCCCGTGCTGGCTGCCGGCTTCCCGGGGCTGCCCCGGGCACGGACAGGTCGCCCCCCCCGCCCCGGCGAATGTTCACCGAACCGGCTGCCGGCTGCCTTCGAGCACCCCCCGCCCCCCGCCACTATCGTCCCCCCCGCCCCCCCTCCGCCTCCGCTGCCGCTTCTCCCCGCACCCCCTCCACTGCCTCCCCCCGCCGCCGGCGAACGAGTCGGCGGATCCGTAGGGTGCCGGGAGCCCGAACGGCGAGCGGCTCCGGCTGCTGCCGGGACCGCGGGGATTCGAGCCGCTCCGGCCGCGGCCGGGACCCCGTGCCGGAAGCCGGCATCCCGGGACGGCCCCGGGACGGCCCCGGTCGCCGGCCGGGTGACGTTCAGCGAAGCGGCTGCCGCCAGTCTTTGGGCCTCCCCCGTGCCGGGGCCGCGGGGCTTCGAGCCGGTCCGGCCGCGGCCGGGATCCGGGGCCGGACGATGGCTTCCCGGGCCGGTCCCGGTCGCCTCCCGGGTGACGTTCACCGAAGCGGCTGCCGGCTGTCTTCGAGCCCCCCCCCCCCCTCCGCCTCCGCGGCCGCTTCTGCCCGCACCCCCTCCACTGCCTCCCCCCGCCGCCCGCGAACGAGTCGCCGGATCTGTAGGGTGCCGGGAGCCCGAACGGCGAGCGGCTCCGGCTGCTGCCGGGACCGCGGGGATTCGAGCCGGTCCGGCCGCGGCCGGGACCCCGTGCCGGAAGCCGGCATCCCGGGACGGCCCCGGGACGGCCCCGGTCGCCGGCCGGGTGACGTTCAGCGAAGCGGCTGCCGCCAGTCTTTGGGCCTCCCCCGTGCCGGGGCCGCGGGGATTCGAGCCGGTCCGGCCGCGGCCGGGATCCCGGGCCGGACGATGGCTTCCCGGGCCGGTCCCGGTCGCCTCCCGGGTGACGTTCACCGAAGCGGCTGCCGGCTGTCTTCGAGCCCCCCCCCCCCCTCCGCCTCCGCTGCCGCTTCTCCCCGCACCCCCTCCACTGCCTCCCCCCGCCGCCGGCGAACGAGTCGCCGGATCTGTAGGGTGCCGGGAGCCCGAACGGCGAGCGGCTCCGGCTGCTGCCGGGACCGCGGGGATTCGAGCCGGTCCGGCCGCGGCCGGGACCCCGTGCCGGAAGCCGGCATCCCCGGACGGCCCCGGGACGGCCCCGGTCGCCGGCCGGGTGACGTTCACCGAAGCGGCTGCCGGCTGTCTTCGAGCCCCCCCCCCCCCTCCGCCTCCGCTGCCGCTTCTCCCCGCACCCCCTCCACTGCCTCCCCCCGCCGCCGGCGAACGAGTCGGCGGATCCGTAGGGTGCCGGGAGCCCGAACGGCGAGCGGCTCCGGCTGCTGCCGGGACCGCGGGGATTCGAGCCGCTCCGGCCGCGGCCGGGACCCCGTGCCGGAAGCCGGCATCCCGGGACGGCCCCGGGACGGCCCCGGTCGCCGGCCGGGTGACGTTCAGCGGAGCGGCTGCCGCCAGTCTTTGGGCCTCCCCCGTGCCGGGGCCGCGGGGATTCGAGCCGGTCCGGCCGCGGCCGGGATCCCGGGCCGGACGATGGCTTCCCGGGCCGGTCCCGGTCGCCTCCCGGGTGACGTTCACCGAAGCGGCTGCCGGCTGTCTTCGAGCCCCCCCCCCCCCTCCGCCTCCGCTGCCGCTTCTCCCCGCACCCCCTCCACTGCCTCCCCCCGCCGCCGGCGAACGAGTCGCCGGATCTGTAGGGTGCCGGGAGCCCGAACGGCGAGCGGCTCCGGCTGCTGCCGGGACCGCGGGGATTCGAGCCGCTCCGGCCGCGGCCGGGACCCCGTGCCGGAAGCCGGCATCCCCGGACAGCCCCGGGACGGCCCCGGTCGCCGGCCGGGTGACGTTCACCGAAGCGGCTGCCGGCTGTCTTCGAGCCTCCCCCCCTCCGCCTCCGCTGCCGCTTCTGCCCGCACCCCCTCCACTGCCTCCCCCCGCCGCCGGCGAACGAGTCGGCGGATCCGTAGGGTGCCGGGAGCCCGAACGGCGAGCGGCTCCGGCTGCTGCCGGGACCGCGGGGATTCGAGCCGGTCCGGCCGCGGCCGGGACCCCGTGCCGGAAGCCGGCATCCCGGGACGGCCCCGGGACGGCCCCGGTCGCCGGCCGGGTGACGTTCAGCGGAGCGGCTGCCGCCAGTCTTTGGGCCTCCCCCGTGCCGGGGCCGCGGGGCTTCGAGCCGGTCCGGCCGCGGCCGGGATCCGGGGCCGGACGATGGCTTCCCGGGCCGGTCCCGGTCGCCTCCCGGGTGACGTTCACCGAAGCGGCTGACGGCTGTCTTCGAGCCCCCCCCCCCTCCTCCGCCTCCGCGGCCGCTTCTGCCCGCACCTCCTTCACTGCCTCCCCCCGCCGCCGGCGAACGAGTCGGCGGATCCATACCGTCCCGAGAGCCCGAGGCGGCGGCACCCAGTGCGGGTCCGGCCGAGGCCGGGACCCCGTGCCTGTCGCAGGCTTCCCGGGACGGCCCCGGAACGGCCGCGGTCGCCGGCCGGGTGACGTTCTCCGAAGCGGCTGCCGGCTGTCTTCGAGCCCCCCCCCCCCCTCCGCCTCCGCTGCCGCTTCTGCCCGCACCTCCTTCACTGCCTCCCCCCGCCGCCGGCGAACGAGTCGGCGGATCCGTAGGGTGCCGGGAGCCCGAACGGCGAGCGGCTCCGGCTGCTGCCGGGACCGCGGGGATTCGTGCCGCTCCGGCCGCGGCCGGGACCCCGTGCCGGATGCCGGCATCCCGGGACGGCCCCGGGACGGCCCCGGTCGCCGGCCGGGTGACGTTCAGCGAAGCGGCTGCCGCCAGTCTTTGGGCCTCCCCCGTGCCGGGGCCGCGGGGCTTCGAGTCGGTCCGGCCGCGGCTGGGACCCCCGTGCCTGTCGCAGGCTTCCCGGGACGGCCCCGGAACGGCCGCGGTCGCCGGCCGGGTGACGTTCACCGAGGCGACTGCCGGCTGTCTTCGAGCCCCCCCCCCCCCTGCCGGAGCCGCGGGGATACGAGCCGGTCCGGCCGCGGCCGGGACCCCGTGCCGGAAGCCGGCATCCCGGGACGGCCCCGGGACGGCCCCGATCGCCTCCTGGGTGACGTTCACCGAAGCGGCTGCCGGCTGTCTTCGAGCCCCCCCCCCCTCCGCCTCCGCTGCCGCTTCTCCCCGCACCCCCTCCACTGCCTCCCCCCGCCGCCCGCGAACGAGTCGCCGGATCTGTAGGGGGCCGGGAGCCCGAGGCGGCGAGCGGCTCCGGCTGCTGCCGGGACCGCGAGGCTTCGAGCCGGTCCGGCCGCGGCCGGGATCTCGTGCCGAACGTCGTCTTCCCGGGACGGTCCCGGGAGGGCCCCAGTCTCCTCCCGGGTGACGTTCACCGAAGCGGCTGCCGGCTGTCTTCGAGCCCCCACCCCTGCCGTGGCCGCGGGGATTCGCCCCGGTCCGGCAGCTGACGGTTCCCTGTGTCGGACGCCGGCTTCCCGGGACTGCCCCGGGACAGCCCCGGTCGCCTCCCGGGTGACGTTCACCGAAGCTGCTGCCGCCTGTCTTTGTCCCCCCCCCCCCGTGCTCTCCCTCAGGCGGGAGGTAGACGTGCTCTCCCTCGGCGAGTAGACGTGCTCTCCCTCGGCGAGTAGACGTGCTCTCCCTCGGCGAGTAGACGTGCTCTCCCTGGGCGAGTAGACGTGCTCTCCCTGGGCGAGTAGACGTGCTCTCCCTGGGCGAGTAGACGTGCTCTCCCTGGGCGAGTAGACGTGCTCTCCCTGGGCGAGTAGACGTGCTCTCCCTCGGCGAGTAGACGTGCTCTCCCTGGGCGAGTAGACGTGCTCTCCCTGGTCGAGTAGACGTGCTCTCCCTGGGCGAGTAGACGTGCTCTCCCTCGGCGAGTAGACGTGCTCTCCCTGGGCGAGTAGACGTGCTCTCCCTCGGCGAGTAGACGTGCTCTCCCTCGGCGAGTAGACGTGCTCTCCCTCGGCGAGTAGACGTGCTCTCCCTCGGCGAGTAGACGTGCTCTCCCTCGGCGAGTAGACGTGCTCTCCCTGGGCGAGTAGACGTGCTCTCCGCGGAGATCGCGCTTGTCGCCAAGGGG
>NW_027144674.1:0-5000 GCF_026170545.1 Melanerpes formicivorus | reverse complement strand
GGCGGGGAGAAGGCCCTCGTCTCTCTCCCCGCCTTGCCACGGGAGCACCGGGACGTGCTAGAGGAGACAGCGACCCGCGGAAGCGGGGCGCGCCCCCGGCACGCCAGGACCTTAGAGCCGGGGCGGCTCGCTCGGCAGCGGGCGGGGGTACGGGCCACAAAGCCGCCCTTCTCAGGCTAGAGGTTTCATTTAGGGAGGAACCCTCGGGGACCCCACCCGGGCAGGTGAGGCCTCACGCGCGGCGCCGCTTTTAGCCCCTTTTAACTTTCGCGACGCCGCCGCCTCGCTCTCGGCTCGGCCAACCCCCGCCACACGCAGCTGCTCGCGGCCGGCACCCGCGGGTACCCGGAACCGAGGACGACACCGGCGCCTCACGCGTTTTAGGACACCTGAAAACTCACGGGGCCACGCAGCAGTCACAAAGCCGGTTGCGGTAGACCGGTCCCCGAACCCTGCCCCAGCGCCGGGGGGGAGGTGGAAAGGGGAGGATGCGGCAAGGCACGCGCCGGGCCGCTAACGCCACGGCTCCCCCCCGCTCGAGCCGCTCGGGGCTGGGGGAACGAGGACGACACCTCACACGCGACGGGAAGCGAAGTGGAAAGGAAGACCGCCCTTGCCCTGCCGGCCGGGGGCCCTTTCCGACGCGACCCGAAAGGCCTCATCGATCAACAAGGACAGAAGGAAAGGAAGCCAGCGGAGGCCCCACGGCCTCGCTCTTCTGGGACAGACACAGCCACGCGCACCCGCCACCGCCCTCGGGAGCAGCCAGCAGGCACGGGGCTCGGCGTGCGGGCAACACGCCGGAGGAGCAAACGGGGCGCCCTCCAGAGATGGGGGGGGGGGCAAGCTGCACCGGGCCGCACCGGCTCACAGGGCACCTCTGCCTCCCCGAAATGTGGGCTTGCATTTTCCCTCAAGCTGCACCGAGTTACATCTCCATCACGGGGCGCCCCTCTGGAGCCAGGAGGAAGCCGTGCTGGGGCACCGGCTTGCCCTCCTCCCCCCATGCCGGGCTCCATAGCATACGAGTGGCCAGTCACCGCCGCTGGCTTTTCCCTTAGATGCCGTGCCCCCGCGGGCTGCGGCTTTGGCCATGGGGGGGAACCCCCGTGAAGAGGGTCCAGTGCTGGGAACTCTCTCTGCCCCTTACCGGGCTCTCTCTCGCCGTGCCTGGACGGGCTTGCTTTCCATTCTTGGTGGGACCGACGCCGGCACCACGTCTCCCCGGCTTTCTCTGCCCCCGTGCCCCACCGGGCAAACTTCGCTTCGGGGGTTCCACACTTCGGCAGTGGCCGGCGCCAGCCACTCGTCAACTTTTTTTCTTTTCCCCGCTTTCGTTGCCGAGCCCGGGCTGGGCTCCGGCTCACGGACGAGCGAAACCCATCCAACACCGCTGAGGGTGCGCCAGCGGCCGCTCCAAACCGCCGCGCCTTTGTTCGGCCCCGCGGGTCCCCTCTCTGACCCGGGCGAAAGCCACCGAGAAGCCAGACGGACCCCTGCCCAGCCGCCTGGCGGGTGGCTTGGAGCAGCCGCTCGGCAGCGCTGCCCTGGGAGTGCTCGGCGTCACTCGTTCCCTCATATACGGAACTGGAGGGCCGTCAGCTCCGCGAGCGCACAACCAGCCGACCTCCGCCCAGCGGCAGGTCGCAGAAATCACGCCGGCTTGTACGATGACGTAGGCGGAGGCAGAGCGCAACAGCGACCCCTTGGCGACAAGCGCGATCTCCGCGGAGAGCACGTCTACTCGCCCAGGGAGAGCACGTCTACTCGCCGAGGGAGAGCACGTCTACTCGCCGAGGGAGAGCACGTCTACTCGCCGAGGGAGAGCACGTCTACTCGCCGAGGGAGAGCACGTCTACTCGCCGAGGGAGAGCACGTCTACTCGCCCAGGGAGAGCACGTCTACTCGCCCAGGGAGAGCACGTCTACTCGCCGAGGGAGAGCACGTCTACTCGCCCAGGGAGAGCACGTCTACTCGACCAGGGAGAGCACGTCTACTCGCCCAGGGAGAGCACGTCTACTCGCCCAGGGAGAGCACGTCTACTCGCCCAGGGAGAGCACGTCTACTCGCCCAGGGAGAGCACGTCTACTCGCCCAGGGAGAGCACGTCTACTCGCCCAGGGAGAGCACGTCTACTCGCCCAGGGAGAGCACGTCTACTCGCCGAGGGAGAGCACGTCTACTCGCCGAGGGAGAGCACGTCTACTCGCCGAGGGAGAGCACGTCTACCTCCCGCCTGAGGGAGAGCACGGGGGGGGGGGGGACAAAGACAGGCGGCAGCAGCTTCGGTGAACGTCACCCGGGAGGCGACCGGGGCTGTCCCGGGGCAGTCCCGGGAAGCCGGCGTCCGACACAGGGAACCGTCAGCTGCCGGACCGGGGCGAATCCCCGCGGCCACGGCAGGGGTGGGGGCTCGAAGACAGCCGGCAGCCGCTTCGGTGAACGTCACCCGGGAGGAGACTGGGGCCCTCCCGGGACCGTCCCGGGAAGACGACGTTCGGCACGAGATCCCGGCCGCGGCCGGACCGGCTCGAAGCCTCGCGGTCCCGGCAGCAGCCGGAGCCGCTCGCCGCCTCGGGCTCCCGGCCCCCTACAGATCCGGCGACTCGTTCGCGGGCGGCGGGGGGAGGCAGTGGAGGGGGTGCGGGGAGAAGCGGCAGCGGAGGCGGAGGGGGGGGGGCTCGAAGACAGCCGGCAGCCGCTTCGGTGAACGTCACCCAGGAGGCGATCGGGGGCCGTCCCGGGGCCGTCCCGGGATGCCGGCTTCCGGCACGGGGTCCCGGCCGCGGCCGGACCGGCTCGTATCCCCGCGGCTCCGGCAGGGGGGGGGGGGGCTCGAAGACAGCCGGCAGTCGCCTCGGTGAACGTCACCCGGCCGGCGACCGCGGCCGTTCCGGGGCCGTCCCGGGAAGCCTGCGACAGGCACGGGGTCCCAGCCGCGGCCGGACCGACTCGAAGCCCCGCGGCCCCGGCACGGGGGAGGCCCAAAGACTGGCGGCAGCCGCTTCGCTGAACGTCACCCGGCCGGCGACCGGGGCCGTCCCGGGGCCGTCCCGGGATGCCGGCATCCGGCACGGGGTCCCGGCCGCGGCCGGAGCGGCACGAATCCCCGCGGTCCCGGCAGCAGCCGGAGCCGCTCGCCGTTCGGGCTCCCGGCACCCTACGGATCCGCCGACTCGTTCGCCGGCGGCGGGGGGAGGCAGTGAAGGAGGTGCGGGCAGAAGCGGCAGCGGAGGCGGAGGGGGGGGGGGGGCTCGAAGACAGCCGGCAGCCGCTTCGGAGAACGTCACCCGGCCGGCGACCGCGGCCGTTCCGGGGCCGTCCCGGGAAGCCTGCGACAGGCACGGGGTCCCGGCCTCGGCCGGACCCGCACTGGGTGCCGCCGCCTCGGGCTCTCGGGACGGTATGGATCCGCCGACTCGTTCGCCGGCGGCGGGGGGAGGCAGTGAAGGAGGTGCGGGCAGAAGCGGCCGCGGAGGCGGAGGAGGGGGGGGGGCTCGAAGACAGCCGTCAGCCGCTTCGGTGAACGTCACCCGGGAGGCGACCGGGACCGGCCCGGGAAGCCATCGTCCGGCCCCGGATCCCGGCCGCGGCCGGACCGGCTCGAAGCCCCGCGGCCCCGGCACGGGGGAGGCCCAAAGACTGGCGGCAGCCGCTCCGCTGAACGTCACCCGGCCGGCGACCGGGGCCGTCCCGGGGCCGTCCCGGGATGCCGGCTTCCGGCACGGGGTCCCGGCCGCGGCCGGACCGGCTCGAATCCCCGCGGTCCCGGCAGCAGCCGGAGCCGCTCGCCGTTCGGGCTCCCGGCACCCTACGGATCCGCCGACTCGTTCGCCGGCGGCGGGGGGAGGCAGTGGAGGGGGTGCGGGCAGAAGCGGCAGCGGAGGCGGAGGGGGGGAGGCTCGAAGACAGCCGGCAGCCGCTTCGGTGAACGTCACCCGGCCGGCGACCGGGGCCGTCCCGGGGCTGTCCGGGGATGCCGGCTTCCGGCACGGGGTCCCGGCCGCGGCCGGAGCGGCTCGAATCCCCGCGGTCCCGGCAGCAGCCGGAGCCGCTCGCCGTTCGGGCTCCCGGCACCCTACAGATCCGGCGACTCGTTCGCCGGCGGCGGGGGGAGGCAGTGGAGGGGGTGCGGGGAGAAGCGGCAGCGGAGGCGGAGGGGGGGGGGGGGCTCGAAGACAGCCGGCAGCCGCTTCGGTGAACGTCACCCGGGAGGCGACCGGGACCGGCCCGGGAAGCCATCGTCCGGCCCGGGATCCCGGCCGCGGCCGGACCGGCTCGAATCCCCGCGGCCCCGGCACGGGGGAGGCCCAAAGACTGGCGGCAGCCGCTCCGCTGAACGTCACCCGGCCGGCGACCGGGGCCGTCCCGGGGCCGTCCCGGGATGCCGGCTTCCGGCACGGGGTCCCGGCCGCGGCCGGAGCGGCTCGAATCCCCGCGGTCCCGGCAGCAGCCGGAGCCGCTCGCCGTTCGGGCTCCCGGCACCCTACGGATCCGCCGACTCGTTCGCCGGCGGCGGGGGGAGGCAGTGGAGGGGGTGCGGGGAGAAGCGGCAGCGGAGGCGGAGGGGGGGGGGGGGCTCGAAGACAGCCGGCAGCCGCTTCGGTGAACGTCACCCGGCCGGCGACCGGGGCCGTCCCGGGGCCGTCCGGGGATGCCGGCTTCCGGCACGGGGTCCCGGCCGCGGCCGGACCGGCTCGAATCCCCGCGGTCCCGGCAGCAGCCGGAGCCGCTCGCCGTTCGGGCTCCCGGCACCCTACAGATCCGGCGACTCGTTCGCCGGCGGCGGGGGGAGGCAGTGGAGGGGGTGCGGGGAGAAGCGGCAGCGGAGGCGGAGGGGGGGGGGGGGCTCGAAGACAGCCGGCAGCCGCTTCGGTGAACGTCACCCGGGAGGCGACCGGGACCGGCCCGGGAAGCCATCGTCCGGCCCGGGATCCCGGCCGCGGCCGGACCGGCTCGAATCCCCGCGGCCCCGGCACGGGGGAGGCCCAAAGACTGGCGG
>NW_027144673.1:0-34079 GCF_026170545.1 Melanerpes formicivorus | reverse complement strand
AATTCCCTAAGGCTCATTTTTGACTGCCTCCAGAAGTTAGATCAGATGGCAAATTGGATTTGTGCTAGGTCTTTCCCTTTAGGTTTTACCCCAACAATGTTTTCATTAGTTCGCTCACTCTCGAAATCAAGCATTTTACAGCAGGTTGGAGCAGCCTGTATCTCAGCACAGGAATAAGGTAGGGAAGAATTCTAAGGCTCATTTTGACTGCCTCCAGAAGTTAGATCAGATGGCAAATTGGATTTGGTGCTAGGTCTTTCCCTTTAGGTTTTACCCCAACAATGTTTTCATTAGTTTCGCTCACTCTCGAAATCAAGCATTTTACAGCAGGTTGGAGCAGCCTGTATCTCAGCACAGGAATAAGGTAGGGAAGAATTCTAAGGCTCATTTTGACTGCCTCCAGAAGTTAGATCAGATGCAAATTGGATTTGGTGCTAGTCTTTCCCTTTAGGTTTTTACCCCAACAATGTTTTCATTAGTTTCGCTCACTCTCGAAAGCAAGCATTTTACAGCAGGTTGGAGCAGCCTGTATCTCAGCACAGGAATAAGGTAGGGAAGAATTCTAAGGCTCATTTTGACTGCCTCCAGAAGTTAGATCAGATGGCAAATTGGATTTGGTGCTAGGTCTTTCCCTTTAGGTTTTACCCCAACAATGTTTTCATTAGTTTCGCTCACTCTCGAAATCAAGCATTTTACAGCAGGTTGGAGCAGCCTGTATCTCAGCACAGGAATAAGGTAGGGAAGAATTCTAAGGATCATTTTGACTGCCTCCAGAAGTTAGATCAGATGGCAAATTGGATTTGGTGCTAGGTCTTTCCCTTTAGGTTTTACCCCAACAATGTTTTCATTAGTTTCGCTCACTCTCGAAATCAAGCATTTTACAGCAGGTTGGAGCAGCCTGCATCTCAGCACAGGAATAAGGTAGGGAAGAATTCTAAGGCTCATTTTGACTGCCTCCAGAAGTTAGATCAGATGGCAAATTGGATTTGGTGCTAGGTCTTTCCTTTAGGTTTTACCCCAACAATGTTTTCATTAGTTTCGCTCACTCTCGAAATCAAGCATTTTACAGCAGGTTGGAGCAGCCCTGTATCTCAGCACAGGAATAAGGTAGGGAAGAATTCTAAGGATCATTTTGACTGCCTCCAGAAGTTAGATCAGATGGCAAATTGGATTTGGTGCTAGGTCTTTCCCTTTAGGTTTTACCCCAACAATGTTTTTCATTAGTTTCGCTCACTCTCGAAATCAAGCATTTTACAGCAGGTTGGAGCAGCCTGTATCTCAGCACAGGAATAAGGTAGGGAAGAATTCTAAGGCTCATTTTGACTGCCTCCAGAAGTTAGATCAGATGGCAAATTGGATTTGGTGCTAGGTCTTTCCCTTTAGGTTTTACCCCAACAATGTTTTCATTAGTTTCGCTCACTCTCGAAATCAAGCATTTTACAGCAGGTTGGAGCAGCCTGTATCTCAGCACAGGAATAAGGTAGGGAAGAATTCTAAGGCTCATTTTGACTGCCTCCAGAAGTTAGATCAGATGGCAAATTGGATTTGGTGCTAGGTCTTTCCCTTTAGGTTTTACCCCAACAATGTTTTCATTAGTTTCGCTCACTCTCGAAATCAAGCATTTTACAGCAGGTTGGAGCAGCCTGTATCTCAGCACAGGAATAAGGTAGGGAAGAATTCTAAGGCTCATTTTGACTGCCTCCAGAAGTTAGATCAGATGGCAAATTGGATTTGGTGCTAGGTCTTTCCCTTTAGGTTTTACCCCAACAATGTTTTCATTAGTTTCGCTCACTCTCGAAAGCAAGCATTTTACAGCAGGTTGGAGCAGCCTGTATCTCAGCACAGGAATAAGGTAGGGAAGAATTCTAAGGCTCATTTTGACTGCCTCCAGAAGTTAGATCAGATGGCAAATTGGATTTGGTGCTAGGTCTTTCCCTTTAGGTTTTACCCCAACAATGTTTTCATTAGTTTCGCTCACTCTCGAAATCAAGCATTTTACCAGCAGGTTGGAGCAGCCTGTATCTCAGCACAGGAATAAGGTAGGGAAGAATTCTAAGGCTCATTTTGACTGCCTCCAGAAGTTAGATCAGATGGCAAATTGGATTTGGTGCTAGGTCTTTCCCTTTAGGTTTTACCCCAACAATGTTTCATTAGTTCGCTCACTCTCGAAATCAAGCATTTTACAGCAGGTTGGAGCAGCCTGTATCTCAGCACAGGAATAAGGTAGGGAAGAATTCTAAGGCTCATTTTGACTGCCTCCAGAAGTTAGATCAGATGGCAAATTGGATTTTGGTGTGCTAGGTCTTTCCCTTTAGGTTTTACCCCAACAATGTTTTCATTAGTTTCGCTCACTCTCGAAATCAAGCATTTTACAGCAGGTTGGAGCAGCCTGTATCTCAGCACAGGAATAAGGTAGGGAAGAATTCTAAGGCTCATTTTGACTGCCTCCAGAAGTTAGATCAGATGGCAAATTGGATTTGGTGCTAGGTCTTTCCCTTTAGGTTTTACCCCAACAATGTTTTCATTAGTTTCGCTCACTCTCGAAATCAAGCATTTTACAGCAGGTTGGAGCAGCCTGTATCTCAGCACAGGAATAAGGTAGGGAAGAATTCTAAGGCTCATTTTGACTGCCTCCAGAAGTTAGATCAGATGGCAAATTGGATTTGGTGCTAGGTCTTTCCCTTTAGGTTTTACCCCAACAATGTTTTCATTAGTTTCGCTCACTCTCGAAATCAAGCATTTTACAGCAGGTTGGAGCAGCCTGTATCTCAGCACAGGAATAAGGTAGGGAAGAATTCTAAGGCTCATTTTGACTGCCTCCAGAAGTTAGATCAGATGGCAAATTGGATTTGGTGCTAGGTCTTTCCCTTTAGGTTTTACCCCAACAATGTTTTCATTAGTTTCGCTCACTCTCGAAATCAAGCATTTTACAGCAGGTTGGAGCAGCCTGTATCTCAGCACAGGAATAAGGTAGGGAAGAATTCTAAGGCTCATTTTGACTGCCTCCAGAAGTTAGATCAGATGGCAAATTGGATTTGGTGCTAGGTCTTTCCCTTTAGGTTTTACCCCAACAATGTTTTCATTAGTTTCGCTCACTCTCGAAATCAAGCATTTTACAGCAGGTTGGAGCAGCCTGTATCTCAGCAACAGGAATAAGGTAGGGAAGAATTCTAAGGCTCATTTTGACTGCCTCCAGAAGTTAGATCAGATGGCAAATTGGATTTGGTGCTAGGTCTTTCCCTTTAGGTTTTACCCCAACAATGTTTTCATTAGTTTCGCTCACTCTCGAAATCAAGCATTTGTACAGCAGGTTGGAGCAGCCTGTATCTCAGCACAGGAATAAGGTAGGGAAGAATTCTAAGGCTCATTTTGACTGCCTCCAGAAGTTAGATCAGATGCAAATTGGATTTGGGTGCTAGGTCTTTCCTTTAGGTTTTACCCCAACAATGTTTTCATTAGTTTCGCTCACTCTCGAAATCAAGCATTTTACAGCAGGTTGGAGCAGCCTGTATCTCAGCACAGGAATAAGGTAGGGAAGAATTCTAAGGATCATTTTGACTGCCTCCAGAAGTTAGATCAGATGGCAAATTGGATTTGGTGCTAGGTCTTTCCCTTTAGGTTTTACCCCAACAATGTTTTCATTAGTTTCGCTCACTCTCGAAATCAAGCATTTTTACAGCAGGTTGGAGCAGCCTGTATCTCAGCACAGGAATAAGGTAGGGAAGAATTCTAAGGCTCATTTTGACTGCCTCCAGAAGTTAGATCAGATGGCAAATTGGATTTGGTGCTAGGTCTTTCCCTTTAGGTTTTTACCCCAACAATGTTTTCATTAGTTTCGCTCACTCTCGAAATCAAGCATTTTACAGCAGGTTGGCGCAGCCTGTATCTCAGCACAGGAATAAGGTAGGGAAGAATTCTAAGGCTCATTTTGACTGCCTCCAGAAGTTAGATCAGATGGCAAATTGGATTTGGTGCTAGGTCTTTCCCTTTAGGTTTTACCCCAACAATGTTTTCATTAGTTTCGCTCACTCTCGAAATCAAGCATTTTACAGCAGGGTTGGAGCAGCCTGTATCTCAGCACAGGAATAAGGTAGGGAAGAATTCTAAGGGATCATTTGACTGCCTCCAGAAGTTAGATCAAGATGGCAAATTGGATTTGGTGCTAGGTCCTTTCCCTTTAGGTTTTACCCCAACAATGTTTTCATTAGTTTCGCTCACTCTCGAAATCAAGCATTTTACAGCAGGTTGGGAGCAGCCTGTATCTCAGCACAGGAATAAGGTAGGGAAGAATTCAAGGCTCTTTTTGACTGCCTCCAGAAGTTAGATCAGATGGCAAATTGGATTTGGTGCTAGGTCTTTCCCTTTAGGTTTTACCCCAACAATGTTTTCATTAGTTTCGCTCACTCTCGAAATCAAGCATTTTACAGCAGGTTGGAGCAGCCTGTATCTCAGCACAGGAATAAGGTAGGGAAGAATTCTAAGGCTCATTTTGACTGCCTCCAGAAGTTAGATCAGATGGCAAATTGGATTTGGTGCTAGGTCTTTCCCTTTAGGTTTTACCCCAACAATGTTTTCATTAGTTTCGCTCACTCTCGAAATCAAGCATTTTACAGCAGGTTGGAGCAGCCTGTATCTCAGCACAGGAATAAGGTAGGGAAGAATTCTAAGGATCATTTTGACTGCCTCCAGAAGTTAGATCAGATGGCAAATTGGATTTGGTGCTAGGTCTTTCCCTTTAGGTTTTACCCCAACAATGTTTTTCATTAGTTTCGCTCACTCTCGAAATCAAGCATTTTACAGCAGGTTGGAGCAGCCTGTATCTCAGCACAGGAATAAGGTAGGGAAGAATTCTAAGGCTCATTTTGACTGCCTCCAGAAGTTAGATCAGATGGCAAATTGGATTTGGTGCTAGGTCTTTCCCTTTAGGTTTTACCCCAACAATGTTTTCATTAGTTTCGCTCACTCTCGAAAGCAAGCATTTTACAGCAGGTTGGAGCAGCCTGTATCTCAGCACAGGAATAAGGTAGGGAAGAATTCTAAGGATCATTTTGACTGCCTCCAGAAGTTAGATCAGATGGCAAATTGGATTTGGTGCTAGGTCTTTCCCTTTAGGTTTTACCCCAACAATGTTTTCATTAGTTTCGCTCACTCTCGAAATCAAGCATTTTACAGCAGGTTGGAGCAGCCTGTATCTCAGCACAGGAATAAGGTAGGGAAGAATTCTAAGGATCATTTTGACTGCCTCCAGAAGTTAGATCAGATGGCAAATTGGATTTGGTGCTAGGTCTTTCCCTTTAGGTTTTACCCCAACAATGTTTTCATTAGTTTCGCTCACTCTCGAAAGCAAGCATTTTACAGCAGGTTGGAGCAGCCTGTATCTCAGCACAGGAATAAGATAGGGAAGAATTCTAAGGATCATTTTGACTGCCTCCAGAAGTTAGATCAGATGGCAAATTGGATTTGGTGCTAGGTCTTTCCCTTTAGGTTTACCCCAACAATGTTTTCATTAGTTTCGCTCACTCTCGATAATCAAGCATTTTACAGCAGGTTGGAGCAGCCTGTATCTCAGCACAGGAATAAGGTAGGGAAGAATTCTAAGGCTCATTTTGACTGCCTCCAGAAGTTAGATCAGATGGCAAATTGGATTTGGTGCTAGGTCTTTCCCTTTAGGTTTTACCCCAACAATGTTTTCATTAGTTTCGCTCACTCTCGAAATCAAGCATTTTACAGCAGTTGGAGCAGCCTGTATCTCAGCACAGGAATAAGGTAGGGAAGAATTCTAAGGCTCATTTTGACTGCCTCCAGAAGTTAGATCAGATGGCAAATTGGATTTGGTGCTAGGTCTTTCCCTTTAGGTTTTACCCCAACAATGTTTTCATTAGTTTCGCTCACTCTCGAAAGCAAGCATTTTACAGCAGGTTGGAGCAGCCTGTATCTCAGCACAGGAATAAGGTAGGGAAGAATTCTAAGGCTCATTTTGACTGCCTCCAGAAGTTAGATCAGATGGCAAATTGGATTTGGTGCTAGGTCTTTCCCTTTAGGTTTTACCCCAACAATGTTTTCATTAGTTTCGCTCACTCTCGAAATCAAGCATTTTACAGCAGGTTGGAGCAGCCTGTATCTCAGCACAGGAATAAGGTAGGGAAGAATTCTAAGGCTCATTTTGACTGCCTCCAGAAGTTAGATCAGATGGCAAATTGGATTTGGTGCTAGGTCTTTCCCTTTAGGTTTTACCCCAACAATGTTTTCATTAGTTTTCGCTCACTCTCGAAATCAAGCATTTTACAGCAGGTTGGAGCAGCCTGTATCTCAGCACAGGAATAAGGTAGGGAAGAATTCTAAGGCTCATTTTGACTGCCTCCAGAAGTTAGATCAGATGGCAAATTGGATTTGGTGCTAGGTCTTTCCCTTTAGGTTTTACCCCAACAATGTTTTCATTAGTTTCGCTCACTCTCGAAATCAAGCATTTTACAGCAGGTTGGAGCAGCCTGTATCTCAGCACAGGAATAAGGTAGGGAAGAATTCTAAGGCTCATTTGACTGCCTCCAGAAGTTAGATCAGATGGCAAATTGGATTTGGTGCTAGGTCTTTCCCTTTAGGTTTTACCCCAACAATGTTTTCATTAGTTTCGGCTCACTCTCGAATCAAGCATTTTACAGCAGGTTGGAGCAGCCTGTATCTCAGCACAGGAATAAGGTAGGGAAGAATTCTAAGGCTCATTTTGACTGCCTCCAGAAGTTAGATCAGATGGCAAATTGGATTTGGTGCTAGGTCTTTCCCTTTAGGTTTTACCCCAACAATGTTTTCATTAGTTTCGCTCACTCTCGAAATCAAGCATTTTACAGCAGGTTGGAGCAGCCTGTATCTCAGCACAGGAATAAGGTAGGGAAGAATTCTAAGGCTCACTTTGACTGCCTCCAGAAGTTAGATCAGATGGCAAATTGGATTTGGTGCTAGGTCTTTCCCTTTAGGTTTTACCCCAACAATGTTTTCATTAGTTTCGCTCACTCTCGAAATCAAGCATTTTACAGCAGGTTGGAGCAGCCTGTATCTCAGCACAGGAATAAGGTAGGGAAGAATTCTAAGGCTCATTTTGACTGCCTCCAGAAGTTAGATCAGATGGCAAATTGGATTTGGTGCTAGGTCTTTCCCTTTAGGTTTTACCCCAACAATGTTTTCATTAGTTTTCGCTCACTCTCGAAATCAAGCATTTACAGCAGGTTGGAGCAGCCTGTATCTCAGCACAGGAATAAGGTAGGGAAGAATTCAAATGCTCATTTTGACTGCCTCCAGAAGTAGATCAGATGGCAAATTGGATTTGGTGCTAGGTCTTTCCCTTTAGGTTTTACCCCAACAATGTTTTCATTAGTTTCGCTCACTCTCGAAATCAAGCATTTTACAGCAGGTTGGAGCAGCCTGTATCTCAGCACAGGAATAAGGTAGGGAAGAATTCTAAGGATCATTTTGACTGCCTCCAGAAGTTAGATCAGATGGCAAATTGGATTTGGTGCTAGGTCTTTCCCTTTAGGTTTTACCCCAACAATGTTTTCATTAGTTTCGCTCACTCTCGAAATCAAGCATTTTACAGCAGGTTGGAGCAGCCTGTATCTCAGCACAGGAATAAGGTAGGGGAGAATTCTAAGGCTCATTTTGACTGCCTCCAGAAGTTAGATCAGATGGCAAATTGGATTTGGTGCTAGGTCTTTCCCTTTAGGTTTTACCCCAACAATGTTTTCATTAGTTTCGCTCACTCTCGAAATCAAGCATTTTACAGCAGGTTGGAGCAGCCTGTATCTCAGCACAGGAATAAGGTAGGGAAGAATTCTAAGGATCATTTTGACTGCCTCCAGAAGTTAGATCAGATGGCAAATTGGATTTGGTGCTAGGTCTTTCCCTTTAGGTTTTACCCCAACAATGTTTTCATTAGTTTCGCTCACTCTCGAAATCAAGCATTTTACAGCAGGTTGGAGCAGCCTGTATCTCAGCACAGGAATAAGGTAGGGAAGAATTCTAAGGCTCATTTTGACTGCCTCCAGAAGTTAGATCAGATGGCAAATTGGATTTGGTGCTAGGTCTTTCCCTTTAGGTTTTACCCCAACAATGTTTTCATTAGTTTCGCTCACTCTCGAAATCAAGCATTTTACAGCAGGTTGGAGCAGCCTGTATCTCAGCACAGGAATAAGGTAGGGAAGAATTCTAAGGATCATTTTGACTGCCTCCAGAAGTTAGATCAGATGGCAAATTGGATTTGGTGCTAGGTCTTTCCCTTTAGGTTTTACCCCAACAATGTTTTCATTAGTTTCGCTCACTCTCGAAATCAAGCATTTTACAGCAGGTTGGAGCAGCCTGTATCTCAGCACAGGAATAAGGTAGGGAAGAATTCTAAGGATCATTTTGACTGCCTCCAGAAGTTAGATCAGATGGCAAATTGGATTTGGTGCTAGGTCTTTCCCTTTAGGTTTTACCCCAACAATGTTTTCATTAGTTTCGCTCACTCTCGAAATCAAGCATTTTACAGCAGGTTGGAGCAGCCTGTATCTCAGCACAGGAATAAGGTAGGGAAGAATTCTAAGGATCATTTTGACTGCCTCCAGAAGTTAGATCAGATGGCAAATTGGATTTGGTGCTAGGTCTTTCCCTTTAGGTTTTACCCCAACAATGTTTTCATTAGTTTCGCTCACTCTCGAAATCAAGCATTTTACAGCAGGTTGGAGCAGCCTGTATCTCAGCACAGGAATAAGGTAGGGAAGAATTCTAAGGCTCATTTTGACTGCCTCCAGAAGTTAGATCAGATGGCAAATTGGATTTGGTGCTAGGTCTTTCCCTTTAGGTTTTACCCCAACAATGTTTTCATTAGTTTCGCTCACTCTCGAAATCAAGCATTTTACAGCAGGTTGGAGCAGCCTGTATCTCAGCACAGGAATAAGGTAGGGAAGAATTCTAAGGATCATTTTGACTGCCTCCAGAAGTTAGATCAGATGGCAAATTGGATTTGGTGCTAGGTCTTTCCCTTTAGGTTTTACCCCAACAATGTTTTCATTAGTTTCGCTCACTCTCGAAATCAAGCATTTTACAGCAGGTTGGAGCAGCCTGTATCTCAGCACAGGAATAAGGTAGGGAAGAATTCTAAGGATCATTTTGACTGCCTCCAGAAGTTAGATCAGATGGCAAATTGGATTTGGTGCTAGGTCTTTCCCTTTAGGTTTTACCCCAACAATGTTTTCATTAGTTTCGCTCACTCTCGAAATCAAGCATTTTACAGCAGGTTGGAGCAGCCTGTATCTCAGCACAGGAATAAGGTAGGGAAGAATTCTAAGGCTCATTTTGACTGCCTCCAGAAGTTAGATCAGATGGCAAATTGGATTTGGTGCTAGGTCTTTCCCTTTAGGTTTTACCCCAACAATGTTTTCATTAGTTTCGCTCACTCTCGAAATCAAGCATTTTACAGCAGGTTGGAGCAGCCTGTATCTCAGCACAGGAATAAGGTAGGGAAGAATTCTAAGGCTCATTTTGACTGCCTCCAGAAGTTAGATCAGATGGCAAATTGGATTTGGTGCTAGGTCTTTCCCTTTAGGTTTTACCCCAACAATGTTTTCATTAGTTTCGCTCACTCTCGAAATCAAGCATTTTACAGCAGGTTGGAGCAGCCTGTATCTCAGCACAGGAATAAGGTAGGGAAGAATTCTAAGGATCATTTTGACTGCCTCCAGAAGTTAGATCAGATGGCAAATTGGATTTGGTGCTAGGTCTTTCCCTTTAGGTTTTACCCCAACAATGTTTTCATTAGTTTCGCTCACTCTCGAAATCAAGCATTTTACAGCAGGTTGGAGCAGCCTGTATCTCAGCACACGAATAAGGTAGGGAAGAATTCTAAGGATCATTTTGACTGCCTCCAGAAGTTAGATCAGATGGCAAATTGGATTTGGTGCTAGGTCTTTCCCTTTAGGTTTTACCCCAACAATGTTTTCATTAGTTTCGCTCACTCTCGAAATCAAGCATTTTACAGCAGGTTGGAGCAGCCTGTATCTCAGCACAGGAATAAGGTAGGGAAGAATTCTAAGGATCATTTTGACTGCCTCCAGAAGTTAGATCAGATGGCAAATTGGATTTGGTGCTAGGTCTTTCCCTTTAGGTTTTACCCCAACAATGTTTTCATTAGTTTCGCTCACTCTCGAAATCAAGCATTTTACAGCAGGTTGGAGCAGCCTGTATCTCAGCACAGGAATAAGGTAGGGAAGAATTCTAAGGATCATTTTGACTGCCTCCAGAAGTTAGATCAGATGGCAAATTGGATTTGGTGCTAGGTCTTTCCCTTTAGGTTTTACCCCAACAATGTTTTCATTAGTTTCGCTCACTCTCGAAATCAAGCATTTTACAGCAGGTTGGAGCAGCCTGTATCTCAGCACAGGAATAAGGTAGGGAAGAATTCTAAGGCTCATTTTGACTGCCTCCAGAAGTTAGATCAGATGGCAAATTGGATTTGGTGCTAGGTCTTTCCCTTTAGGTTTTACCCCAACAATGTTTTCATTAGTTTCGCTCACTCTCGAAATCAAGCATTTTACAGCAGGTTGGAGCAGCCTGTATCTCAGCACAGGAATAAGGTAGGGAAGAATTCTAAGGATCATTTTGACTGCCTCCAGAAGTTAGATCAGATGGCAAATTGGATTTGGTGCTAGGTCTTTCCCTTTAGGTTTTACCCCAACAATGTTTTCATTAGTTTCGCTCACTCTCGAAATCAAGCATTTTACAGCAGGTTGGAGCAGCCTGTATCTCAGCACAGGAATAAGGTAGGGAAGAATTCTAAGGCTCATTTTGACTGCCTCCAGAAGTTAGATCAGATGGCAAATTGGATTTGGTGCTAGGTCTTTCCCTTTAGGTTTTACCCCAACAATGTTTTCATTAGTTTCGCTCACTCTCGAAATCAAGCATTTTACAGCAGGTTGGAGCAGCCTGTATCTCAGCACAGGAATAAGGTAGGGAAGAATTCTAAGGATCATTTTGACTGCCTCCAGAAGTTAGATCAGATGGCAAATTGGATTTGGTGCTAGGTCTTTCCCTTTAGGTTTTACCCCAACAATGTTTTCATTAGTTTCGCTCACTCTCGAAATCAAGCATTTTACAGCAGGTTGGAGCAGCCTGTATCTCAGCACAGGAATAAGGTAGGGAAGAATTCTAAGGCTCATTTTGACTGCCTCCAGAAGTTAGATCAGATGGCAAATTGGATTTGGTGCTAGGTCTTTCCCTTTAGGTTTTACCCCAACAATGTTTTCATTAGTTTCGCTCACTCTCGAAATCAAGCATTTTACAGCAGGTTGGAGCAGCCTGTATCTCAGCACAGGAATAAGGTAGGGAAGAATTCTAAGGCTCATTTTGACTGCCTCCAGAAGTTAGATCAGATGGCAAATTGGATTTGGTGCTAGGTCTTTCCCTTTAGGTTTTACCCCAACAATGTTTTCATTAGTTTCGCTCACTCTCGAAATCAAGCATTTTACAGCAGGTTGGAGCAGCCTGTATCTCAGCACAGGAATAAGGTAGGGAAGAATTCTAAGGATCATTTTGACTGCCTCCAGAAGTTAGATCAGATGGCAAATTGGATTTGGTGCTAGGTCTTTCCCTTTAGGTTTTACCCCAACAATGTATTCATTAGTTTCGCTCACTCTCGAAATCAAGCATTTTACAGCAGGTTGGAGCAGCCTGTATCTCAGCACAGGAATAAGGTAGGGAAGAATTCTAAGGATCATTTTGACTGCCTCCAGAAGTTAGATCAGATGGCAAATTGGATTTGGTGCTAGGTCTTTCCCTTTAGGTTTTACCCCAACAATGTTTTCATTAGTTTCGCTCACTCTCGAAATCAAGCATTTTACAGCAGGTTGGAGCAGCCTGTATCTCAGCACAGGAATAAGGTAGGGAAGAATTCTAAGGATCATTTTGACTGCCTCCAGAAGTTAGCTCAGATGGCAAATTGGATTTGGTGCTAGGTCTTTCCCTTTAGGTTTTACCCCAACAATGTTTTCATTAGTTTCGCTCACTCTCGAAATCAAGCATTTTACAGCAGGTTGGAGCAGCCTGTATCTCAGCACAGGAATAAGGTAGGGAAGAATTCTAAGGATCATTTTGACTGCCTCCAGAAGTTAGATCAGATGGCAAATTGGATTTGGTGCTAGGTCTTTCCCTTTAGGTTTTACCCCAACAATGTTTTCATTAGTTTCGCTCACTCTCGAAATCAAGCATTTTACAGCAGGTTGGAGCAGCCTGTATCTCAGCACAGGAATAAGGTAGGGAAGAATTCAAATGCTCATTTTGACTGCCTCCAGAAGTTAGATCAGATGGCAAATTGGATTTGGTGCTAGGTCTTTCCCTTTAGGTTTTACCCCAACAATGTTTTCATTAGTTTCGCTCACTCTCGAAATCAAGCATTTTACAGCAGGTTGGAGCAGCCTGTATCTCAGCACAGGAATAAGGTAGGGAAGAATTCTAAGGCTCATTTTGACTGCCTCCAGAAGTTAGATCAGATGGCAAATTGGATTTGGTGCTAGGTCTTTCCCTTTAGGTTTTACCCCAACAATGTTTTCATTAGTTTCGCTCACTCTCGAAATCAAGCATTTTACAGCAGGTTGGAGCAGCCTGTATCTCAGCACAGGAATAAGGTAGGGAAGAATTCTAAGGCTCATATTGACTGCCTCCAGAAGTTAGATCAGATGGCAAATTGGATTTGGTGCTAGGTCTTTCCCTTTAGGTTTTACCCCAACAATGTTTTCATTAGTTTCGCTCACTCTCGAAATCAAGCATTTTACAGCAGGTTGGAGCAGCCTGTATCTCAGCACAGGAATAAGGTAGGGAAGAATTCTAAGGCTCATTTTGACTGCCTCCAGAAGTTAGATCAGATGTCAAATTGGATTTGGTGCTAGGTCTTTCCCTTTAGGTTTTACCCCAACAATGTTTTCATTAGTTTCGCTCACTCTCGAAATCAAGCATTTTACAGCAGGTTGGAGCAGCCTGTATCTCAGCACAGGAATAAGGTAGGGAAGAATTCTAAGGATCATTTTGACTGCCTCCAGAAGTTAGATCAGATGGCAAATTGGATTTGGTGCTAGGTCTTTCCCTTTAGGTTTTACCCCAACAATGTTTTCATTAGTTTCGCTCACTCTCGAAAGCAAGCATTTTACAGCAGGTTGGAGCAGCCTGTATCTCAGCACAGGAATAAGGTAGGGAAGAATTCTAAGGCTCATTTTGACTGCCTCCAGAAGTTAGATCAGATGGCAAATTGGATTTGGTGCTAGGTCTTTCCCTTTAGGTTTTACCCCAACAATGTTTTCATTAGTTTCGCTCACTCTCGAAATCAAGCATTTTACAGCAGGTTGGAGCAGCCTGTATCTCAGCACAGGAATAAGGTAGGGAAGAATTCTAAGGCTCATTTTGACTGCCTCCAGAAGTTAGATCAGATGGCAAATTGGATTTGGTGCTAGGTCTTTCCCTTTAGGTTTTACCCCAACAATGTTTTCATTAGTTTCGCTCACTCTCGAAATCAAGCATTTTACAGCAGGTTGGAGCAGCCTGTATCTCAGCACAGGAATAAGGTAGGGAAGAATTCTAAGGCTCATTTTGACTGCCTCCAGAAGTTAGATCAGATGGCAAATTGGATTTGGTGCTAGGTCTTTCCCTTTAGGTTTTACCCCAACAATGTTTTCATTAGTTTCGCTCACTCTCGAAAGCAAGCATTTTACAGCAGGTTGGAGCAGCCTGTATCTCAGCACAGGAATAAGGTAGGGAAGAATTCTAAGGCTCATTTTGACTGCCTCCAGAAGTTAGATCAGATGGCAAATTGGATTTGGTGCTAGGTCTTTCCCTTTAGGTTTTACCCCAACAATGTTTTCATTAGTTTCGCTCACTCTCGAAATCAAGCATTTTACAGCAGGTTGGAGCAGCCTGTATCTCAGCACAGGAATAAGGTAGGGAAGAATTCTAAGGCTCATTTTGACTGCCTCCAGAAGTTAGATCAGATGGCAAATTGGATTTGGTGCTAGGTCTTTCCCTTTAGGTTTTACCCCAACAATGTTTCCATTAGTTTCGCTCACTCTCGAAATCAAGCATTTTACAGCAGGTTGGAGCAGCCTGTATCTCAGCACAGGAATAAGGTAGGGAAGAATTCTAAGGCTCATTTTGACTGCCTCCAGAAGTTAGATCAGATGGCAAATTGGATTTGGTGCTAGGTCTTTCCCTTTAGGTTTTACCCCAACAATGTTTTCATTAGTTTCGCTCACTCTCGAAATCAAGCATTTTACAGCAGGTTGGAGCAGCCTGTATCTCAGCACAGGAATAAGGTAGGGAAGAATTCTAAGGATCATTTTGACTGCCTCCAGAAGTTAGATCAGATGGCAAATTGGATTTGGTGCTAGGTCTTTCCCTTTAGGTTTTACCCCAACAATGTTTTCATTAGTTTCGCTCACTCTCGAGATCAAGCATTTTACAGCAGGTTGGAGCAGCCTGTATCTCAGCACAGGAATAAGGTAGGGAAGAATTCTAAGGCTCATTTTGACTGCCTCCAGAAGTTAGATCAGATGGCAAATTGGATTTGGTGCTAGGTCTTTCCCTTTAGGTTTTACCCCAACAATGTTTTCATTAGTTTCGCTCACTCTCGAAATCAAGCATTTTACAGCAGGTTGGAGCAGCCTGTATCTCAGCACAGGAATAAGGTAGGGAAGAATTCTAAGGCTCATTTTGACTGCCTCCAGAAGTTAGATCAGATGGCAAATTGGATTTGGTGCTAGGTCTTTCCCTTTAGGTTTTACCCCAACAATGTTTTCATTAGTTTCGCTCACTCTCGAAATCAAGCATTTTACGGCAGGTTGGAGCAGCCTGTATCTCAGCACAGGAATAAGGTAGGGAAGAATTCTAAGGCTCATTTTGACTGCCTCCAGAAGTTAGATCAGATGGCAAATTGGATTTGGTGCTAGGTTTTTCCCTTTAGGTTTTACCCCAACAATGTTTTCATTAGTTTCGCTCACTCTCGAAATCAAGCATTTTACGGCAGGTTGGAGCAGCCTGTATCTCAGCACAGGAATAAGGTAGGGAAGAATTCTAAGGCTCATTTTGACTGCCTCCAGAAGTTAGATCAGATGGCAAATTGGATTTGGTGCTAGGTCTTTCCCTTTAGGTTTTACCCCAACAATGTTTTCATTAGTGTCGCTCACTCTCGAAAGCAAGCATTTTACAGCAGGTTGGAGCAGCCTGTATCTCAGCACAGGAATAAGGTAGGGAAGAATTCTAAGGCTCATTTTGACTGCCTCCAGAAGTTAGATCAGATGGCAAATTGGATTTGGTGCTAGGTCTTTCCCTTTAGGTTTTACCCCAACAATGTTTTCATTAGTTTCGCTCACTCTCGAAATCAAGCATTTTACAGCAGGTTGGAGCAGCCTGTATCTCAGCACAGGAATAAGGTAGGGAAGAATTCTAAGGATCATTTTGACTGCCTCCAGAAGTTAGATCAGATGGCAAATTGGATTTGGTGCTAGGTCTTTCCCTTTAGGTTTTACCCCTACAATGTTTTCATTAGTTTCGCTCACTCTAGAAATCAAGCATTTTACAGCAGGTTGGAGCAGCCTGTATCTCAGCACAGGAATAAGGTAGGGAAGAATTCAAATGCTCATTTTGACTGCCTCCAGAAGTTAGATCAGATGGCAAATTGGATTTGGTGCTAGGTCTTTCCCTTTAGGTTTTACCCCAACAATGTTTTCATTAGTTTCGCTCACTCTCGAAATCAAGCATTTTACAGCAGGTTGGAGCAGCCTGTATCTCAGCACAGGAATAAGGTAGGGAAGAATTCTAAGGATCATTTTGACTGCCTCCAGAAGTTAGATCAGATGGCAAATTGGATTTGGTGCTAGGTCTTTCCCTTTAGGTTTTACCCCAACAATGTTTTCATTAGTTTCGCTCACTCTCGAAATCAAGCATTTTACAGCAGGTTGGAGCAGCCTGTATCTCAGCACAGGAATAAGGTAGGGAAGAATTCTAAGGCTCATTTTGACTGCCTCCAGAAGTTAGATCAGATGGCAAATTGGATTTGGTGCTAGGTCTTTCCCTTTAGGTTTTACCCCAACAATGTTTTCATTAGTTTCGCTCACTCTCGAAATCAAGCATTTTACAGCAGGTTGGAGCAGCCTGTATCTCAGCACAGGAATAAGGTAGGGAAGAATTCTAAGGCTCATTTTGACTGCCTCCAGAAGTTAGATCAGATGGCAAATTGGATTTGGTGCTAGGTCTTTCCCTTTAGGTTTTACCCCAACAATGTTTTCATTAGTTTCGCTCACTCTCGAAATCAAGCATTTTACAGCAGGTTGGAGCAGCCTGTATCTCAGCACAGGAATAAGGTAGGGAAGAATTCTAAGGCTCATTTTGACTGCCTCCAGAAGTTAGATCAGATGGCAAATTGGATTTGGTGCTAGGTCTTTCCCTTTAGGTTTTACCCCAACAATGTTTTCATTAGTTTCGCTCACTCTCGAAATCAAGCATTTTACAGCAGGTTGGAGCAGCCTGTATCTCAGCACAGGAATAAGGTAGGGAAGAATTCTAAGGCTCATTTTGACTGCCTCCAGAAGTTAGATCAGATGGCAAATTGGATTTGGTGCTAGGTCTTTCCCTTTAGGTTTTACCCCAACAATGTTTTCATTAGTTTCGCTCACTCTCGAAATCAAGCATTTTACAGCAGGTTGGAGCAGCCTGTATCTCAGCACAGGAATAAGGTAGGGAAGAATTCTAAGGCTCATTTTGACTGCCTCCAGAAGTTAGATCAGATGGCAAATTGGATTTGGTGCTAGGTCTTTCCCTTTAGGTTTTACCCCAACAATGTTTTCATTAGTTTCGCTCACTCTCGAAATCAAGCATTTTACAGCAGGTTGGAGCAGCCTGTATCTCAGCACAGGAATAAGGTAGGGAAGAATTCTAAGGATCATTTTGACTGCCTCCAGAAGTTAGATCAGATGGCAAATTGGATTTGGTGCTAGGTCTTTCCCTTTAGGTTTTACCCCAACAATGTTTTCATTAGTTTCGCTCACTCTCGAAATCAAGCATTTTACAGCAGGTTGGAGCAGCCTGTATCTCAGCACAGGAATAAGGTAGGGAAGAATTCTAAGGCTCATTTTGACTGCCTCCAGAAGTTAGATCAGATGGCAAATTGGATTTGGTGCTAGGTCTTTCCCTTTAGGTTTTACCCCAACAATGTTTTCATTAGTTTCGCTCACTCTCGAAATCAAGCATTTTACAGCAGGTTGGAGCAGCCTGTATCTCAGCACAGGAATAAGGTAGGGAAGAATTCTAAGGCTCATTTTGACTGCCTCCAGAAGTTAGATCAGATGGCAAATTGGATTTGGTGCTAGGTCTTTCCCTTTAGGTTTTACCCCAACAATGTTTTCATTAGTTTCGCTCACTCTCGAAAGCAAGCATTTTACAGCAGGTTGGAGCAGCCTGTATCTCAGCACAGGAATAAGGTAGGGAAGAATTCTAAGGCTCATTTTGACTGCCTCCAGAAGTTAGATCAGATGGCAAATTGGATTTGGTGCTAGGTCTTTCCCTTTAGGTTTTACCCCAACAATGTTTTCATTAGTTTCGCTCACTCTCGAAATCAAGCATTTTACAGCAGGTTGGAGCAGCCTGTATCTCAGCACAGGAATAAGGTAGGGAAGAATTCTAAGGCTCATTTTGACTGCCTCCAGAAGTTAGATCAGATGGCAAATTGGATTTGGTGCTAGGTCTTTCCCTTTAGGTTTTACCCCAACAATGTTTTCATTAGTTTCGCTCACTCTCGAAAGCAAGCATTTTACAGCAGGTTGGAGCAGCCTGTATCTCAGCACAGGAATAAGGTAGGGAAGAATTCTAAGGCTCATTTTGACTGCCTCCAGAAGTTAGATCAGATGGCAAATTGGATTTGGTGCTAGGTCTTTCCCTTTAGGTTTTACCCCAACAATGTTTTCATTAGTTTCGCTCACTCTCGAAATCAAGCATTTTACAGCAGGTTGGAGCAGCCTGTATCTCAGCACAGGAATAAGGTAGGGAAGAATTCTAAGGCTCATTTTGACTGCCTCCAGAAGTTAGATCAGATGGCAAATTGGATTTGGTGCTAGGTCTTTCCCTTTAGGTTTTACCCCAACAATGTTTTCATTAGTTTCGCTCACTCTCGAAATCAAGCATTTTACAGCAGGTTGGAGCAGCCTGTATCTCAGCACAGGAATAAGGTAGGGAAGAATTCTAAGGCTCATTTTGACTGCCTCCAGAAGTTAGATCAGATGGCAAATTGGATTTGGTGCTAGGTCTTTCCCTTTAGGTTTTACCCCAACAATGTTTTCATTAGTTTCGCTCACTCTCGAAATCAAGCATTTTACGGCAGGTTGGAGCAGCCTGTATCTCAGCACAGGAATAAGGTAGGGAAGAATTCTAAGGCTCATTTTGACTGCCTCCAGAAGTTAGATCAGATGGCAAATTGGATTTGGTGCTAGGTTTTTCCCTTTAGGTTTTACCCCAACAATGTTTTCATTAGTTTCGCTCACTCTCGAAATCAAGCATTTTACGGCAGGTTGGAGCAGCCTGTATCTCAGCACAGGAATAAGGTAGGGAAGAATTCTAAGGCTCATTTTGACTGCCTCCAGAAGTTAGATCAGATGGCAAATTGGATTTGGTGCTAGGTCTTTCCCTTTAGGTTTTACCCCAACAATGTTTTCATTAGTTTCGCTCACTCTCGAAAGCAAGCATTTTACAGCAGGTTGGAGCAGCCTGTATCTCAGCACAGGAATAAGGTAGGGAAGAATTCTAAGGCTCATTTTGACTGCCTCCAGAAGTTAGATCAGATGGCAAATTGGATTTGGTGCTAGGTTTTTCCCTTTAGGTTTTACCCCAACAATGTTTTCATTAGTTTCGCTCACTCTCGAAATCAAGCATTTTACAGCAGGTTGGAGCAGCCTGTATCTCAGCACAGGAATAAGGTAGGGAAGAATTCTAAGGATCATTTTGACTGCCTCCAGAAGTTAGATCAGATGGCAAATTGGATTTGGTGCTAGGTCTTTCCCTTTAGGTTTTACCCCAACAATGTTTTCATTAGTTTCGCTCACTCTCGAAATCAAGCATTTTACAGCAGGTTGGAGCAGCCTGTATCTCAGCACAGGAATAAGGTAGGGAAGAATTCTAAGGATCATTTTGACTGCCTCCAGAAGTTAGATCAGATGGCAAATTGGATTTGGTGCTAGGTCTTTCCCTTTAGGTTTTACCCCTACAATGTTTTCATTAGTTTCGCTCACTCTAGAAATCAAGCATTTTACAGCAGGTTGGAGCAGCCTGTATCTCAGCACAGGAATAAGGTAGGGTAGAATTCAAATGCTCATTTTGACTGCCTCCAGAAGTTAGATCAGATGGCAAATTGGATTTGGTGCTAGGTCTTTCCCTTTAGGTTTTACCCCAACAATGTTTTCATTAGTTTCGCTCACCCTCGAAATCAAGCATTTTACAGCAGGTTGGAGCAGCCTGTATCTCAGCACAGGAATAAGGTAGGGAAGAATTCTAAGGATCATTTTGACTGCCTCCAGAAGTTAGATCAGATGGCAAATTGGATTTGGTGCTAGGTCTTTCCCTTTAGGTTTTACCCCAACAATGTTTTCATTAGTTTCGCTCACTCTCGAAATCAAGCATTTTACAGCAGGTTGGAGCAGCCTGTATCTCAGCACAGGAATAAGGTAGGGAAGAATTCTAAGGCTCATTTTGACTGCCTCCAGAAGTTAGATCAGATGGCAAATTGGATTTGGTGCTAGGTCTTTCCCTTTAGGTTTTACCCCAACAATGTTTTCATTAGTTTCGCTCACTCTCGAAATCAAGCATTTTACAGCAGGTTGGAGCAGCCTGTATCTCAGCACAGGAATAAGGTAGGGAAGAATTCTAAGGCTCATTTTGACTGCCTCCAGAAGTTAGATCAGATGGCAAATTGGATTTGGTGCTAGGTCTTTCCCTTTAGGTTTTACCCCAACAATGTTTTCATTAGTTTCGCTCACTCTCGAAATCAAGCATTTTACAGCAGGTTGGAGCAGCCTGTATCTCAGCACAGGAATAAGGTAGGGAAGAATTCTAAGGCTCATTTTGACTGCCTCCAGAAGTTAGATCAGATGGCAAATTGGATTTGGTGCTAGGTCTTTCCCTTTAGGTTTTACCCCAACAATGTTTTCATTAGTTTCGCTCACTCTCGAAATCAAGCATTTTACAGCAGGTTGGAGCAGCCTGTATCTCAGCACAGGAATAAGGTAGGGAAGAATTCTAAGGATCATTTTGACTGCCTCCAGAAGTTAGATCAGATGGCAAATTGGATTTGGTGCTAGGTCTTTCCCTTTAGGTTTTACCCCAACAATGTTTTCATTAGTTTCGCTCACTCTCGAAATCAAGCATTTTACAGCAGGTTGGAGCAGCCTGTATCTCAGCACAGGAATAAGGTAGGGAAGAATTCTAAGGCTCATTTTGACTGCCTCCAGAAGTTAGATCAGATGGCAAATTGGATTTGGTGCTAGGTCTTTCCCTTTAGGTTTTACCCCAACAATGTTTTCATTAGTTTCGCTCACTCTCGAAATCAAGCATTTTACAGCAGGTTGGAGCAGCCTGTATCTCAGCACAGGAATAAGGTAGGGAAGAATTCTAAGGCTCATTTTGACTGCCTCCAGAAGTTAGATCAGATGGCAAATTGGATTTGGTGCTAGGTCTTTCCCTTTAGGTTTTACCCCAACAATGTTTTCATTAGTTTCGCTCACTCTCGAAATCAAGCATTTTACAGCAGGTTGGAGCAGCCTGTATCTCAGCACAGGAATAAGGTAGGGAAGAATTCTAAGGATCATTTTGACTGCCTCCAGAAGTTAGATCAGATGGCAAATTGGATTTGGTGCTAGGTCTTTCCCTTTAGGTTTTACCCCAACAATGTTTTCATTAGTTTCGCTCACCCTCGAAATCAAGCATTTTACAGCAGGTTGGAGCAGCCTGTATCTCAGCACAGGAATAAGGTAGGGAAGAATTCTAAGGCTCATTTTGACTGCCTCCAGAAGTTAGATCAGATGGCAAATTGGATTTGGTGCTAGGTCTTTCCCTTTAGGTTTTACCCCAACAATGTTTTCATTAGTTTCGCTCACTCTCGAAATCAAGCATTTTACAGCAGGTTGGAGCAGCCTGTATCTCAGCACAGGAATAAGGTAGGGAAGAATTCTAAGGCTCATTTTGACTGCCTCCAGAAGTTAGATCAGATGGCAAATTGGATTTGGTGCTAGGTCTTTCCCTTTAGGTTTTACCCCAACAATGTTTTCATTAGTTTCGCTCACTCTCGAAAGCAAGCATTTTACAGCAGGTTGGAGCAGCCTGTATCTCAGCACAGGAATAAGGTAGGGAAGAATTCTAAGGCTCATTTTGACTGCCTCCAGAAGTTAGATCAGATGGCAAATTGGATTTGGTGCTAGGTCTTTCCCTTTAGGTTTTACCCCAACAATGTTTTCATTAGTTTCGCTCACTCTCGAAATCAAGCATTTTACAGCAGGTTGGAGCAGCCTGTATCTCAGCACAGGAATAAGGTAGGGAAGAATTCTAAGGCTCATTTTGACTGCCTCCAGAAGTTAGATCAGATGGCAAATTGGATTTGGTGCTAGGTCTTTCCCTTTAGGTTTTACCCCAACAATGTTTTCATTAGTTTCGCTCACTCTCGAAAGCAAGCATTTTACAGCAGGTTGGAGCAGCCTGTATCTCAGCACAGGAATAAGGTAGGGAAGAATTCTAAGGCTCATTTTGACTGCCTCCAGAAGTTAGATCAGATGGCAAATTGGATTTGGTGCTAGGTCTTTCCCTTTAGGTTTTACCCCAACAATGTTTTCATTAGTTTCGCTCACTCTCGAAATCAAGCATTTTACAGCAGGTTGGAGCAGCCTGTATCTCAGCACAGGAATAAGGTAGGGAAGAATTCTAAGGCTCATTTTGACTGCCTCCAGAAGTTAGATCAGATGGCAAATTGGATTTGGTGCTAGGTCTTTCCCTTTAGGTTTTACCCCAACAATGTTTTCATTAGTTTCGCTCACTCTCGAAATCAAGCATTTTACAGCAGGTTGGAGCAGCCTGTATCTCAGCACAGGAATAAGGTAGGGAAGAATTCTAAGGCTCATTTTGACTGCCTCCAGAAGTTAGATCAGATGGCAAATTGGATTTGGTGCTAGGTCTTTCCCTTTAGGTTTTACCCCAACAATGTTTTCATTAGTTTCGCTCACTCTCGAAATCAAGCATTTTACAGCAGGTTGGAGCAGCCTGTATCTCAGCACAGGAATAAGGTAGGGAAGAATTCTAAGGCTCATTTTGACTGCCTCCAGAAGTTAGATCAGATGGCAAATTGGATTTGGTGCTAGGTCTTTCCCTTTAGGTTTTACCCCAACAATGTTTTCATTAGTTTCGCTCACTCTCGAAATCAAGCATTTTACAGCAGGTTGGAGCAGCCTGTATCTCAGCACAGGAATAAGGTAGGGAAGAATTCTAAGGATCATTTTGACTGCCTCCAGAAGTTAGATCAGATGGCAAATTGGATTTGGTGCTAGGTCTTTCCCTTTAGGTTTTACCCCAACAATGTTTTCATTAGTTTCGCTCACTCTCGAAATCAAGCATTTTACAGCAGGTTGGAGCAGCCTGTATCTCAGCACAGGAATAAGGTAGGGAAGAATTCTAAGGCTCATTTTGACTGCCTCCAGAAGTTAGATCAGATGGCAAATTGGATTTGGTGCTAGGTCTTTCCCTTTAGGTTTTACCCCAACAATGTTTTCATTAGTTTCGCTCACTCTCGAAATCAAGCATTTTACAGCAGGTTGGAGCAGCCTGTATCTCAGCACAGGAATAAGGTAGGGAAGAATTCTAAGGCTCATTTTGACTGCCTCCAGAAGTTAGATCAGATGGCAAATTGGATTTGGTGCTAGGTCTTTCCCTTTAGGTTTTACCCCAACAATGTTTTCATTAGTTTCGCTCACTCTCGAAATCAAGCATTTTACAGCAGGTTGGAGCAGCCTGTATCTCAGCACAGGAATAAGGTAGGGAAGAATTCTAAGGCTCATTTTGACTGCCTCCAGAAGTTAGATCAGATGGCAAATTGGATTTGGTGCTAGGTCTTTCCCTTTAGGTTTTACCCCAACAATGTTTTCATTAGTTTCGCTCACTCTCGAAATCAAGCATTTTACAGCAGGTTGGAGCAGCCTGTATCTCAGCACAGGAATAAGGTAGGGAAGAATTCTAAGGCTCATTTTGACTGCCTCCAGAAGTTAGATCAGATGGCAAATTGGATTTGGTGCTAGGTCTTTCCCTTTAGGTTTTACCCCAACAATGTTTTCATTAGTTTCGCTCACTCTCGAAAGCAAGCATTTTACAGCAGGTTGGAGCAGCCTGTATCTCAGCACAGGAATAAGGTAGGGAAGAATTCTAAGGCTCATTTTGACTGCCTCCAGAAGTTAGATCAGATGGCAAATTGGATTTGGTGCTAGGTCTTTCCCTTTAGGTTTTACCCCAACAATGTTTTCATTAGTTTCGCTCACTCTCGAAATCAAGCATTTTACAGCAGGTTGGAGCAGCCTGTATCTCAGCACAGGAATAAGGTAGGGGAGAATTCTAAGGCTCATTTTGACTGCCTCCAGAAGTTAGATCAGATGGCAAATTGGATTTGGTGCTAGGTCTTTCCCTTTAGGTTTTAACCCAACAATGTTTTCATTAGTTTCGCTCACTCTTGAAATCAAGCATTTTACAGCAGGTTGGAGCAGCCTGTATCTCAGCACAGGAATAAGGTAGGGAAGAATTCTAAGGCTCATTTTGACTGCCTCCAGAAGTTAGATCAGATGGCAAATTGGATTTGGTGCTAGGTCTTTCCCTTTAGGTTTTACCCCAACAATGTTTTCATTAGTTTCGCTCACTCTCGAAATCAAGCATTTTACAGCAGGTTGGAGCAGCCTGTATCTCAGCACAGGAATAAGGTAGGGAAGAATTCTAAGGCTCATTTTGACTGCCTCCAGAAGTTAGATCAGATGGCAAATTGGATTTGGTGCTAGGTCTTTCCCTTTAGGTTTTACCCCAACAATGTTTTCATTAGTTTCGCTCACTCTCGAAATCAAGCATTTTACAGCAGGTTGGAGCAGCCTGTATCTCAGCACAGGAATAAGGTAGGGAAGAATTCTAAGACTCATTTTGACTGCCTCCAGAAGTTAGATCAGATGGCAAATTGGATTTGGTGCTAGGTCTTTCCCTTTAGGTTTTACCCCAACAATGTTTTCATTAGTTTCGCTCACTCTCGAAATCAAGCATTTTACAGCAGGTTGGAGCAGCCTGTATCTCAGCACAGGAATAAGGTAGGGAAGAATTCTAAGGCTCATTTTGACTGCCTCCAGAAGTTAGATCAGATGGCAAATTGGATTTGGTGCTAGGTCTTTCCCTTTAGGTTTTACCCCAACAATGTTTTCATTAGTTTCGCTCACTCTCGAAAGCAAGCATTTTACAGCAGGTTGGAGCAGCCTGTATCTCAGCACAGGAATAAGGTAGGGAAGAATTCTAAGGCTCATTTTGACTGCCTCCAGAAGTTAGATCAGATGGCAAATTGGATTTGGTGCTAGGTCTTTCCCTTTAGGTTTTACCCCAACAATGTTTTCATTAGTTTCGCTCACTCTCGAAATCAAGCATTTTACAGCAGGTTGGAGCAGCCTGTATCTCAGCACAGGAATAAGGTAGGGGAGAATTCTAAGGCTCATTTTGACTGCCTCCAGAAGTTAGATCAGATGGCAAATTGGATTTGGTGCTAGGTCTTTCCCTTTAGGTTTTAACCCAACAATGTTTTCATTAGTTTCGCTCACTCTCGAAATCAAGCATTTTACAGCAGGTTGGAGCAGCCTGTATCTCAGCACAGGAATAAGGTAGGGAAGAATTCTAAGGCTCATTTTGACTGCCTCCAGAAGTTAGATCAGATGGCAAATTGGATTTGGTGCTAGGTCTTTCCCTTTAGGTTTTACCCCAACAATGTTTTCATTAGTTTCGCTCACTCTCGAAATCAAGCATTTTACAGCAGGTTGGAGCAGCCTGTATCTCAGCACAGGAATAAGGTAGGGAAGAATTCTAAGGCTCATTTTGACTGCCTCCAGAAGTTAGATCAGATGGCAAATTGGATTTGGTGCTAGGTCTTTCCCTTTAGGTTTTACCCCAACAATGTTTTCATTAGTTTCGCTCACTCTGAAAGCAAGCATTTTACAGCAGGTTGGAGCAGCCTGTATCTCAGCACAGGAATAAGGTAGGGAAGAATTCTAAGGCTCATTTTGACTGCCTCCAGAAGTTAGATCAGATGGCAAATTGGATTTGGTGCTAGGTCCTTTCCCTTTAGGTTTTACCCCAACAATGTTTTCATTAGTTTCGCTCACTCTCGAAATCAAGCATTTTACAGCAGGTTGGAGCAGCCTGTATCTCAGCACAGGAATAAGGTAGGGGAGAATTCTAAGGCTCATTTTGACTGCCTCCAGAAGTTAGATCAGATGCAAATTGGATTTGGTGCTAGGTCTTTCCCTTTAGGTTTTAACCCAACAATGTTTTCATTAGTTTCGCTCACTCTCGAAATCAAGCATTTTACAGCAGGTTGGAGCAGCCTGTATCTCAGCACAGGAATAAGGTAGGGAAGAATTCTAAGGCTCATTTTGACTGCCTCCAGAAGTTAGATCAGATGGCAAATTGGATTGGTGCTAGGTCTTTCCCTTTAGGTTTTACCCCAACAATGTTTTCATTAGTTTCGCTCACTCTCGAAATCAAGCATTTTACAGCAGGTTGGAGCAGCCTGTATCTCAGCACAGGAATAAGGTAGGGAAGAATTCTAAGGCTCATTTTGACTGCCTCCAGAAGTTAGATCAGATGGCAAATTGGATTTGGTGCTAGGTCTTTCCTTTAGGTTTTACCCCAACAATGTTTTCATTAGTTTCGCTCACTCTCGAAAGCAAGCATTTTACAGCAGGTTGGAGCAGCCTGTATCTCAGCACAGGAATAAGGTAGGGAAGAATTCTAAGGCTGATTTTGACTGCCTCCAGAAGTTAGATCAGATGGCAAATTGGATTTGGTGCTAGGTCTTTCCCTTTAGGTTTTACCCCCAACAATGTTTTCATTAGTTTCGCTCACTCTCGAAAGCAAGCATTTTACAGCAGGTTGGAGCAGCCTGTATCTCAGCACAGGAATAAGGTAGGGAAGAATTCTAAGGCTCATTTTGACTGCCTCCAGAAGTTAGATCAGATGGCAAATTGGATTTGGTGCTAGGTCTTTCCCTTTAGGTTTTACCCCAACAATGTTTTCATTAGTTTCGCTCACTCTCGAAATCAAGCATTTTACAGCAGGTTGGAGCAGCCTGTATCTCAGCACAGGAATAAGGTAGGGAAGAATTCTAAGGCTCATTTTGACTGCCTCCAGAAGTTAGATCAGATGGCAAATTGGATTTGGTGCTAGGTCTTTCCCTTTAGGTTTTACCCCAACAATGTTTTCATTAGTTTCGCTCACTCTCGAAAGCAAGCATTTTACAGCAGGTTGGAGCAGCCTGTATCTCAGCACAGGAATAAGGTAGGGAAGAATTCTAAGGCTCATTTTGACTGCCTCCAGAAGTTAGATCAGATGGCAAATTGGATTTGGTGCTAGGTCTTTCCCTTTAGGTTTTACCCCAACAATGTTTTCATTAGTTGGCTCACTCTCGAAATCAAGCATTTACAGCAGGTTGGAGCAGCCTGTATCTCAGCACAGGAATAAGGTAGGGAAGAATTCTAAGGATCATTTTGACTGCCCTCAGAAGTTAGATCAGATGGCAAATTGGATTTGGTGCTAGGTCTTTCCCTTTAGGTTTACCCCAACAATGTTTTCATTAGTTTCGCTCACTCTCGAAAGCAAGCATTTTACAGCAGGTTGGAGCAGCCTGTATCTCAGCACAGGAATAAGGTAGGGAAGAATTCTAAGGCTCATTTTGACTGCCTCCAGAAGTTAGATCAGATGGCAAATTGGATTTGGTGCTAGGTCTTTCCCTTTAGGTTTTACCCCAACAATGTTTTCATTAGTTTCGCTCACTCTCGAAATCAAGCATTTTACAGCAGGTTGGAGCAGGCCTGTATCTCAGCACAGGAATAAGGTAGGGAAGAATTCTAAGGCTCATTTTGACTGCCTCCAGAAGTTAGATCAGATGGCAAATTGGATTTGGTGCTAGGTCTTTCCCTTTAGGTTTTAACCCAACAATGTTTTCATTAGTTTCGCTCACTCTCAGAAATCAAGCATTTACAGCAGGTTGGAGCAGCCTGTATCTCAAGCACAGGAATAAGGTAGGGAAGAATTCTAAGGCTCATTTTGACTGCCTCCAGAAGTTAGATCAGATGGCAAATTGGATTTGGTGCTAGGTCTTTCCCTTTAGGTTTTACCCCAACAATGTTTTCATTAGTTTCGCTCACTCTCGAAATCAAGCATTTTACAGCAGGTTGGAGCAGCCTGTATCTCAGCACAGGAATAAGGTAGGGAAGAATTCTAAGGCTCATTTTGACTGCCTCCAGAAGTTAGATCAGATGGCAAATTGGATTTGGTGCTAGGTCTTTCCCTTTAGGTTTTACCCCCAACAATGTTTTCATTAGTTTCGCTCACTCTCGAAATCAAGCATTTTACAGCAGGTTGGAGCAGCCTGTATCTCTCAGCACAGGAATAAGGTAGGGAAGAATTCTAAGGCTCATTTTGACTGCCTCCAGAAGTTAGATCAGATGGCAAATTGATTTGGTGCTAGGTCTTTCCCTTTAGGTTTTACCCCCAACAATGTTTTCATTAGTTTCCGCTCACTCTCGAAATCAAGCATTTTACAGCAGGTTGGAGCAGCCTGTATCTCAGCACAGGAATAAGGTAGGGAAGAATTCTAAGGCTCATTTTGACTGCCTCCAGAAGTTAGATCAGATGGCAAATTGGATTTGGTGCTAGGTCTTTCCCTTTAGGTTTTACCCCAACAATGTTTTCATTAGTTTCGCTCACTCTCGAAAGCAAGCATTTACAGCAGGTTGGAGCAGCCTGTATCTCAGCACAGGAATAAGGTAGGGAAGAATTCTAAGGCTCATTTTGACTGCCTCCAGAAGTTAGATCAGATGGCAAATTGGATTTGGTGCTAGGTCTTTCCCTTAGGGTTTTACCCAACAATGTTTTCATTAGTTTCGCTCACTCTCGAAATCAAGCATTTTACAGCAGGTTGGAGCAGCCTGTATCTCAGCACAGGAATAAGGTAGGGGAGAATTCTAAGGCTCATTTTGACTGCCTCCAGAAGTAGATCAGATGGCAAATTGGATTTGGTGCTAGGTCTTTCCCTTTAGGTTTTAACCCAACAATGTTTTCATTAGTTTCGCTCACTCTCGAAATCAAGCATTTTACAGCAGGTTGGAGCAGCCTGTATCTCAGCACAGGAATAAGGTAGGGAAGAATTCTAAGGCTCATTTTGACTGCCTCCAGAAAGTTAGATCAGATGGCAAATTGGATTTGGTGCTAGGTCTTTCCCTTTAGGTTTTACCCCAACAATGTTTTCATTAGTTTCGCTCACTCTCGAAATCAAGCATTTTACAGCAGGTTGGAGCAGCCTGTATCTCAGCACAGGAATAAGGTAGGGAAGAATTCTAAGGCTCATTTTGACTGCCTCCAGAAGTTAGATCAGATGGCAAAATTGGATTTGGTGCTAGGTCTTTCCCTTTAGGTTTTACCCCAACAATGTTTTCATTAGTTTCGCTCACTCTCGAAAGCAAGCATTTTACAGCAGGTTGGAGCAGCCTGTATCTCAGCACAGGAATAAGGTAGGGAAGAATTCTAAGGCTCATTTGACTGCCTCAGAAGTTAGATTCAGATGGCAAATTGGATTTGGTGCTAGGTCTTTCCCTTTAGGTTTTACCCCAACAATGTTTTCATTAGTTTCGCTCACTCTCGAAAGCAAGCATTTTACAGCAGGTTGGAGCAGCCTGTATCTCAGCACAGGAATAAGTAGGGGAGAATTCTAAGGCTCATTTTGACTGCCTCCAGAAGTTAGATCAGATGGCAAATTGGATTTGGTGCTAGGTCTTTCCCTTTAGGTTTTAACCCAACAATGTTTTCATTAGTTTCGCTCACTCTCGAAATCAAGCATTTTACAGCAGGTTGGAGCAGCCTGTATCTCAGCACAGGAATAAGGTAGGGAAGAATTCTAGGCTCATTTTGACTGCCTCCAGAAGTTAGATCAGATGGCAAATTGGATTTGGTGCTAGGTCTTTCCCTTTAGGTTTTACCCCAACAATGTTTTCATTAGTTTCGCTCACTCTCGAAATCAAGCATTTTACAGCAGGTTGGAGCAGCCTGTATCTCAGCACAGGAATAAGGTAGGGAAGAATTCTAAGGCTCATTTTGACTGCCTCCAGAAGTTAGATCAGATGGCAAATTGGATTGGTGCTAGGTCTTTCCCTTAGGTTTTACCCCAACAATGTTTTCATTAGTTTCGCTCACTCTCGAAAGCAAGCATTTTACAGCAGGTTGGAGCAGCCTGTATCTCAGCACAGGAATAAGGTAGGGAAGAATTCTAAGGCTCATTTTGACTGCCTCCAGAAGTTAGATCAGATGGCAAATTGGATTTGGTGCTAGGTCTTTCCCTTTAGGTTTTACCCCAACAATGTTTTCATTAGTTTCGCTCACTCTCGAAAGCAAGCATTTTACAGCAGGTTGGAGCAGCCTGTATCTCAGCACAGGAATAAGGTAGGGAAGAATTCTAAGGCTCATTTTGACTGCCTCCAGAAGTTAGATCAGATGGCAAATTGGATTTGGTGCTAGGTCTTTCCCTTTAGGTTTTACCCCAACAATGTTTTCATTAGTTTCGCTCACTCTCGAAAGCAAGCATTTTACAGCAGGTTGGAGCAGCCTGTATCTCAGCACAGGAATAAGGTAGGGAAGAATTCTAAGGCTCATTTTGACTGCCTCCAGAAGTTAGATCAGATGGCAAATTGGATTTGGTGCTAGGTCTTTCCCTTTAGGTTTTACCCCAACAATGTTTTCATTAGTTTCGCTCACTCTCGAAATCAAGCATTTTACAGCAGGTTGGAGCAGCCTGTATCTCAGCACAGGAATAAGGTAGGGAAGAATCTAAGGCTCATTTTGACTGCCTCCAGAAGTTAGATCAGATGGCAATTGGATTTGGTGCTAGGTCTTTCCCTTTAGGTTTTACCCCAACAATGTTTTCATTAGTTTCGCTCACTCTCGAATCAAGCATTTTACAGCAGGTGGAGCAGCCTGTATCTCAGCACAGGAATAAGGTAGGGAAGAATTCTAAGGCTCATTTTGACTGCCTCCAGAAGTTAGATCAGATGGCAAATTGGATTTGGTGCTAGGTCTTTCCCTTTAGGTTTTACCCCAACAATGTTTTCATTAGTTTCGCTCACTCTCGAAAGCAAGCATTTTACAGCAGGTTGAGCAGCCTGTATCTCAGCACAGGAATAAGGTAGGGAAGAATTCTAAGGCTCATTTTGACTGCCTCCAGAAGTTAGATCAGATGGCAAATTGGATTTGGTGCTAGGTCTTTCCCTTTAGGTTTTACCCCAACAATGTTTTCATTAGTTTCGCTCACTCTCGAAATCAAGCATTTTACAGCAGGTTGGAGCAGCCTGTATCTCAGCACCGAATAAGGTAGGGAAGAATTCTAAGGCTCATTTTGACTGCCTCCAGAAGTTAGATCAGATGGCAAATTGGATTTGGTGCTAGGTCTTTCCCTTTAGGTTTTACCCCAACAATGTTTTCATTAGTTTCGCTCACTCTCGAAGCAAGCATTTTTACAGCAGGTTGGAGCAGCCTGTATCTCAGCACAGGAATAAGGTAGGGAAGAATTCTAAGGCTCATTTTGACTGCCTCCAGAAGTTAGATCAGATGGCAAATTGGATTTGGTGCTAGGTCTTTCCCTTTAGGTTTTACCCCCAACAATGTTTTCATTAGTTCGCTCACTCTCGAAATCAAGCATTTTACAGCAGGTTGGAGCAGCCTGTATCTCAGCACAGGAATAAGGTAGGGAAGAATCTAAGGCTCATTTTGACTGTCCTCCAGAAGTTAGATCAGATGGCAAATTGGATTTGGTGCTAGGTCTTTCCCTTTAGGTTTTACCCCAACAATGTTTTCATTAGTTTCGCTCACTCTCGAAAGCAAGCATTTTACAGCAGGTTGGAGCAGCCTGTATCTCAGCACAGGAATAAGGTAGGGAAGAATTCTAGGCTCATTTTGACTGCCTCCAGAAGTTAGATCAGATGGCAAATTGGATTTGGTGCTAGGTCTTTCCCTTTAGGTTTTACCCCCAACAATGTTTTCATTAGTTTCGCTCACTCTCGAAATCAAGCATTTTACAGCAGGTTGGAGCAGCCTGTATCTCAGCACAGGAATTAGGTAGGGAAGAATTCTAAGGCTCATTTTGACTGCCTCCAGAAGTTAGATCAGATGTCAAATTGGATTTGGTGCTAGGTCTTTCCCTTTAGGTTTTACCCCAACAATGTTTTCATTAGTTTCGCTCACTCTCGAAATCAAGCATTTTACAGCAGGTTGGAGCAGCCTGTATCTCAGCACAGGAATAGGTAGGGAAGAATTCTAAGGCTCATTTTGACTGCCTCCAGAAGTAGATCAGATGGCAAATTGGATTTGGTGCTAGGTCTTTCCCTTTAGGTTTTACCCCAACAATGTTTTCATTAGTTTCGCTCACCTCTCGAAATCAAGCATTTTACAGCAGGTTGGAGCAGCCTGTATCTCAGCACAGGAATAAGGTAGGGAAGAATTCTAAGGCTCATTTTGACTGCCTCCAGAAGTTAGATCAGATGGCAAATTGGATTTGGTGCTAGGTCTTTCCCTTTAGGTTTTACCCCAACAATGTTTTCATTAGTTTCGCTCACTCTCGAAAGCAAGCATTTTACAGCAGGTTGGAGCAGCCTGTATCTCAGCACAGGAATAAGGTAGGGAAGATTCTAAGGCTCATTTTGACTGCCTCCAGAAGTTAGATCAGATGGCAAATTGATTTGGTGCTAGGTCTTTCCCTTTAGGTTTTACCCCAACAATGTTTTCATTAGTTTCGCTCACTCTCGAATCAAGCATTTTACAGCAGGTTGGAGCAGCCTGTATCTCAGCACAGAATAAGGTAGGGAAGAATTCTAAGGCTCATTTTGACTGCCTCCAGAAGTTAGATCAGATGGCAAATTGGATTTGGTGCTAGGTCTTTCCCTTTAGGTTTTACCCAACAATGTTTCATTAGTTTCGCTCACTCTCGAAATCAAGCATTTTACAGCAGGTTGGAGCAGCCTGTATCTCAGCACAGGAATAAGGTAGGGAAGAATTCTAAGCTCATTTGACTGCCTCCAGAAGTTAGATCAGATGGCAAATTGGATTTGGTGCTAGGTCTTTCCCTTTAGGTTTTACCCCAACAATGTTTTCATTAGTTTCGCTCACTCTCGAAATCAAGCATTTTACAGCAGGTTGGAGCAGCCTGTATCCAGCACAGGAATAAGGTAGGGAAGATTCTAAGGCTCATTTTGACTGCCTCCAGAAGTTAGATCAGATGGCAAATTGGATTTGGTGCTAGGTCTTTCCCTTTAGGTTTTACCCCAACAATGTTTTCATTAGTTTCGCTCACTCTCGAAATCAAGCATTTTACAGCAGGTTGGAGCAGCCTGTATCTCAGCACAGGAATAAGGTAGGGGAGAATTCTAAGGCTCATTTTGACTGCCTCCAGAAGTTAGATCAGATGGCAAATTGGATTTGGTGCTAGGTCTTTCCCTTTAGGTTTTACCCCAACAATGTTTTCATTAGTTTCGCTCACTCTCGAAATCAAGCATTTTACAGCAGGTTGGAGCAGCCTGTATCTCAGCACAGGAATAAGGTAGGGAAGAATTCTAAGGCTCATTTTGACTGCCTCCAGAAGTTAGATCAGATGGCAAATTGGATTTGGTGCTAGGTCTTTCCCTTTAGGTTTTACCCCAACAATGTTTTCATAGTTTCGCTCACTCTCGAAATCAAGCATTTTACAGCAGGTTGGAGCAGCCCTGTATCTCAGCACAGGAATAAGGTAGGGAAGAATTCTAAGGCTCATTTTGGACTGCCTCCAGAAGTTAGATCAGATGGCAAATTGGATTTGGTGCTAGGTCTTTCCCTTTAGGTTTTACCCAACAAATGTTTTCATTAGTTTCGCGCACTCTCGAAAGGCAAGCATTTTACAGCAGGTTGGAGCAGCCTGTATCTCAGCACAGGAATAAGGTAGGGAAGATTCTAAGGCTCATTTTGACTGCCTCCAGAAGTTAGATCAGATGGCAAATTGGATTTGGTGCTAGGTCTTTCCCTTTAGGTTTTAACCCCAACAATGTTTTCATTAGTTTCGCTCACTCTCGAAATCAAGCATTTTACAGCAGGTTGGAGCAGCCTGTATCTCAGCACAGGAATAAGGTAGGGAAGAATTCTAAGGCTCATTTTGACTGCCTCCAGAAGTTAGATCAGATGGCAAATTGGATTTGTGCTAGGTCTTTCCCTTTAGGTTTTACCCCAACAATGTTTTCATTAGTTTCGCTCACTCTCGAAAGCAAGCATTTTACAGCAGGTTGGAGCAGCCTGTATCTCAGCACAGGAATAAGGTAGGGAAGAATTCTAAGGCTCATTTTGACTGCCTCCAGAAGTTAGATCAGATGGCAAATTGGATTTGGTGCTAGGTCTTTCCCTTTAGGTTTTACCCCAACAATGTTTTCATTAGTTTCGCTCACTCTCGAAATCAAGCATTTTACAGCAGGTTGGAGCAGCCTGTATCTCAGCACAGGAATAAGGTAGGGAAGAATCTAAGGCTCATTTTGACTGCCTCCAGAAGTTAGATCAGATGGCAAATTGGATTTGGTGCTAGGTCTTTCCCTTTAGGTTTTACCCCAACCAATGTTTTCATTAGTTTCGCTTCACTCTCGAAATCAAGCATTTTACAGCAGGTTGGAGCAGCCTGTATCTCAGCACAGGAATAAGGTAGGGAAGAATTCTAAGGCTCATTTTTGACTGCCTCCAGAAGTTAGATCAGATGGCAAATT
>NW_027144672.1:0-34095 GCF_026170545.1 Melanerpes formicivorus | reverse complement strand
TAAGGATCATTTTGACTGCCTCCAGAAGTTAGATCAGATGGCAAATTGGATTTGGTGCTAGGTCTTTCCCTTTAGGTTTTACCCCAACAATGTTTTCATTAGTTTCGCTCACTCTCGAAATCAAGCATTTTACAGCAGGTTGGAGCAGCCTGTATCTCAGCACAGGAATAAGGTAGGGAAGAATTCAAATACTCATTTTGACTGCCTCCAGAAGTTAGATCAGATGGCAAATTGGATTTGGTGCTAGGTCTTTCCCTTTAGGTTTTACCCCAACAATGTTTTCATTAGTTTCGCTCACTCTCGAAATCAAGCATTTTACAGCAGGTTGGAGCAGCCTGTATCTCAGCACAGGAATAAGGTAGGGAAGAATTCTAAGGATCATTTTGACTGCCTCCAGAAGTTAGATCAGATGGCAAATTGGATTTGGTGCTAGGTCTTTCCCTTTAGGTTTTACCCCAACAATGTTTTCATTAGTTTCGCTCACTCTCGAAATCAAGCATTTTACAGCAGGTTGGAGCAGCCTGTATCTCAGCACAGGAATAAGGTAGGGAAGAATTCAAATACTCATTTTGACTGCCTCCAGAAGTTAGATCAGATGGCAAATTGGATTTGGTGCTAGGTCTTTCCCTTTAGGTTTTACCCCAACAATGTTTTCATTAGTTTCGCTCACTCTCGAAATCAAGCATTTTACAGCAGGTTGGAGCAGCCTGTATCTCAGCACAGGAATAAGGTAGGGAAGAATTCTAAGGATCATTTTGACTGCCTCCAGAAGTTAGATCAGATGGCAAATTGGATTTGGTGCTAGGTCTTTCCCTTTAGGTTTTACCCCAACAATGTTTTCATTAGTTTCGCTCACTCTCGAAATCAAGCATTTTACAGCAGGTTGGAGCAGCCTGTATCTCAGCACAGGAATAAGGTAGGGAAGAATTCTAAGGATCATTTTGACTGCCTCCAGAAGTTAGATCAGATGGCAAATTGGATTTGGTGCTAGGTCTTTCCCTTTAGGTTTTACCCCAACAATGTTTTCATTAGTTTCGCTCACTCTCGAAATCAAGCATTTTACAGCAGGTTGGAGCAGCCTGTATCTCAGCACAGGAATAAGGTAGGGAAGAATTCTAAGGATCATTTTGACTGCCTCCAGAAGTTAGATCAGATGGCAAATTGGATTTGGTGCTAGGTCTTTCCCTTTAGGTTTTACCCCAACAATGTTTTCATTAGTTTCGCTCACTCTCGGAATCAAGCATTTTACAGCAGGTTGGAGCAGCCTGTATCTCAGCACAGGAATAAGGTAGGGAAGAATTCTAAGGATCATTTTGACTGCCTCCAGAAGTTAGATCAGATGGCAAATTGGATTTGGTGCTAGGTCTTTCCCTTTAGGTTTTACCCCAACAATGTTTTCATTAGTTTCGCTCACTCTCGAAATCAAGCATTTTACAGCAGGTTGGAGCAGCCTGTATCTCAGCACAGGAATAAGGTAGGGAAGAATTCTAAGGATCATTTTGACTGCCTCCAGAAGTTAGATCAGATGGCAAATTGGATTTGGTGCTAGGTCTTTCCCTTTAGGTTTTACCCCAACAATGTTTTCATTAGTGTCGCTCACTCTCGAAATCAAGCATTTTACAGCAGGTTGGAGCAGCCTGTATCTCAGCACAGGAATAAGGTAGGGAAGAATTCAAATACTCATTTTGACTGCCTCCAGAAGTTAGATCAGATGGCAAATTGGATTTGGTGCTAGGTCTTTCCCTTTAGGTTTTACCCCAACAATGTTTTCATTAGTTTCGCTCACTCTCGAAATCAAGCATTTTACAGCAGGTTGGAGCAGCCTGTATCTCAGCACAGGAATAAGGTAGGGAAGAATTCTAAGGATCATTTTGACTGCCTCCAGAAGTTAGATCAGATGGCAAATTGGATTTGGTGCTAGGTCTTTCCCTTTAGGTTTTACCCCAACAATGTTTTCATTAGTTTCGCTCACTCTCGAAATCAAGCATTTTACAGCAGGTTGGAGCAGCCTGTATCTCAGCACAGGAATAAGGTAGGGAAGAATTCAAATACTCATTTTGACTGCCTCCAGAAGTTAGATCAGATGGCAAATTGGATTTGGTGCTAGGTCTTTCCCTTTAGGTTTTACCCCAACAATGTTTTCATTAGTTTCGCTCACTCTCGAAATCAAGCATTTTACAGCAGGTTGGGAGCAGCCTGTATCTCAGCACAGGAATAAGGTAGGGAAGAATTCTAAGGATCATTTTGACTGCCCTCCAGAAGTTAGATCAGATGGCAAATTGGATTTGGTGCTAGGTCTTTCCCTTTAGGTTTTACCCCAACAATGTTTTCATTAGTTTCGCTCGCTCTCGAAATCAAGCATTTTACAGCAGGTTGGAGCAGCCTGTATCTCAGCACAGGAATAAGGTAGGGAAGAATTCTAAGGATCATTTTGACTGCCTCCAGAAGTTAGATCAGATGGCAAATTGGATTTGGTGCTAGGTCTTTCCCTTTAGGTTTTACCCCAACAATGTTTTCATTAGTTTCGCTCACTCTCGAAATCAAGCATTTTACAGCAGGTTGGAGCAGCCTGTATCTCAGCACAGGAATAAGGTAGGGAAGAATTCTAAGGATCATTTTGACTGCCTCCAGAAGTTAGATCAGATGGCAAATTGGATTTGGTGCTAGGTCTTTCCCTTTAGGTTTTACCCCAACAATGTTTTCATTAGTTTCGCTCACTCTCGAAATCAAGCATTTTACAGCAGGTTGGAGCAGCCTGTATCTCAGCACAGGAATAAGGTAGGGAAGAATTCTAAGGATCATTTTGACTGCCTCCAGAAGTTAGATCAGATGGCAAATTGGATTTGGTGCTAGGTCTTTCCCTTTAGGTTTTACCCCAACAATGTTTTCATTAGTTTCGCTCACTCTCGAAATCAAGCATTTTACAGCAGGTTGGAGCAGCCTGTATCTCAGCACAGGAATAAGGTAGGGAAGAATTCTAAGGATCATTTTGACTGCCTCCAGAAGTTAGATCAGATGGCAAATTGGATTTGGTGCTAGGTCTTTCCCTTTAGGTTTTACCCCAACAATGTTTTCATTAGTTTCGCTCACTCTCGAAATCAAGCATTTTACAGCAGGTTGGAGCAGCCTGTATCTCAGCACAGGAATAAGGTAGGGAAGAATTCTAAGGATCATTTTGACTGCCTCCAGAAGTTAGATCAGATGGCAAATTGGATTTGGTGCTAGGTCTTTCCCTTTAGGTTTTACCCCAACAATGTTTTCATTAGTTTCGCTCACTCTCGAAATCAAGCATTTTACAGCAGGTTGGAGCAGCCTGTATCTCAGCACAGGAATAAGGTAGGGAAGAATTCTAAGGATCATTTTGACTGCCTCCAGAAGTTAGATCAGATGGCAAATTGGATTTGGTGCTAGGTCTTTCCCTTTAGGTTTTACCCCAACAATGTTTTCATTAGTTTCGCTCACTCTCGAAATCAAGCATTTTACAGCAGGTTGAAGCAGCCTGTATCTCAGCACAGGAATAAGGTAGGGAAGAATTCTAAGGATCATTTTGACTGCCTCCAGAAGTTAGATCAGATGGCAAATTGGATTTGGTGCTAGGTCTTTCCCTTTAGGTTTTACCCCAACAATGTTTTCATTAGTTTCGCTCGCTCTCGAAATCAAGCATTTTACAGCAGGTTGGAGCAGCCTGTATCTCAGCACAGGAATAAGGTAGGGAAGAATTCTAAGGATCATTTTGACTGCCTCCAGAAGTTAGATCAGATGGCAAATTGGATTTGGTGCTAGGTCTTTCCCTTTAGGTTTTACCCCAAACAATGTTTTCATTAGTTTCGCTCACTCTCGAAATCAAGCATTTTACAGCAGGTTGGAGCAGCCTGTATCTCAGCACAGGAATAAGGTAGGGAAGAATTCTAAGGATCATTTTGACTGCCTCCAGAAGTTAGATCAGATGGCCAATTGGATTTGGTGCTAGGTCTTTCCCTTTAGGTTTTACCCCAACAATGTTTTCATTAGTTTCGCTCACTCTCGAAATCAAGCATTTTACAGCAGGTTGGAGCAGCCTGTATCTCAGCACAGGAATAAGGTAGGGAAGAATTCTAAGGATCATTTTGACTGCCTCCAGAAGTTAGATCAGATGGCAAATTGGATTTGGTGCTAGGTCTTTCCCTTTAGGTTTTACCCCAACAATGTTTTCATTAGTTTCGCTCACTCTCGAAATCAAGCATTTTACAGCAGGTTGGAGCAGCCTGTATCTCAGCACAGGAATAAGGTAGGGAAGAATTCTAAGGATCATTTTGACTGCCTCCAGAAGTTAGATCAGATGGCAAATTGGATTTGGTGCTAGGTCTTTCCCTTTAGGTTTTACCCCAACAATGTTTTCATTAGTTTCGCTCACTCTCGAAATCAAGCATTTTACAGCAGGTTGGAGCAGCCTGTATCTCAGCACAGGAATAAGGTAGGGAAGAATTCTAAGGATCATTTTGACTGCCTCCAGAAGTTAGATCAGATGGCAAATTGGATTTGGTGCTAGGTCTTTCCCTTTAGGTTTTACCCCAACAATGTTTTCATTAGTTTCGCTCACTCTCGAAATCAAGCATTTTACAGCAGGTTGGAGCAGCCTGTATCTCAGCACAGGAATAAGGTAGGGAAGAATTCTAAGGATCATTTTGACTGCCTCCAGAAGTTAGATCAGATGGCAAATTGGATTTGGTGCTAGGTCTTTCCCTTTAGGTTTTACCCCAACAATGTTTTCATTAGTTTCGCTCACTCTCGAAATCAAGCATTTTACAGCAGGTTGGAGCAGCCTGTATCTCAGCACAGGAATAAGGTAGGGAAGAATTCTAAGGATCATTTTGACTGCCTCCAGAAGTTAGATCAGATGGCAAATTGGATTTGGTGCTAGGTCTTTCCCTTTAGGTTTTACCCCAACAATGTTTTCATTAGTTTCGCTCACTCTCGAAATCAAGCATTTTACAGCAGGTTGAAGCAGCCTGTATCTCAGCACAGGAATAAGGTAGGGAAGAATTCTAAGGATCATTTTGACTGCCTCCAGAAGTTAGATCAGATGGCAAATTGGATTTGGTGCTAGGTCTTTCCCTTTAGGTTTTACCCCAACAATGTTTTCATTAGTTTCGCTCACTCTCGAAATCAAGCATTTTACAGCAGGTTGGAGCAGCCTGTATCTCAGCACAGGAATAAGGTAGGGAAGAATTCTAAGGATCATTTTGACTGCCTCCAGAAGTTAGATCAGATGGCAAATTGGATTTGGTGCTAGGTCTTTCCCTTTAGGTTTTACCCCAACAATGTTTTCATTAGTTTCGCTCACTCTCGAAATCAAGCATTTTACAGCAGGTTGGAGCAGCCTGTATCTCAGCACAGGAATAAGGTAGGGAAGAATTCTAAGGATCATTTTGACTGCCTCCAGAAGTTAGATCAGATGGCAAATTGGATTTGGTGCTAGGTCTTTCCCTTTAGGTTTTACCCCAACAATGTTTATCATTAGTTTCGCTCACTCTCGAAATCAAGCATTTTACAGCAGGTTGGAGCAGCCTGTATCTCAGCACAGGAATAAGGTAGGGAAGAATTCTAAGGATCATTTTGACTGCCTCCAGAAGTTAGATCAGATGGCAAATTGGATTTGGTGCTAGGTCTTTCCCTTTAGGTTTTACCCCAACAATGTTTTCATTAGTTTCGCTCACTCTCGAAATCAAGCATTTTACAGCAGGTTGGAGCAGCCTGTATCTCAGCACAGGAATAAGGTAGGGAAGAATTCTAAGGATCATTTTGACTGCCTCCAGAAGTTAGATCAGATGGCAAATTGGATTTGGTGCTAGGTCTTTCCCTTTAGGTTTTACCCCAACAATGTTTTCATTAGTTTCGCTCACTCTCGAAATCAAGCATTTTACAGCAGGTTGGAGCAGCCTGTATCTCAGCACAGGAATAAGGTAGGGAAGAATTCTAAGGATCATTTTGACTGCCTCCAGAAGTTAGATCAGATGGCAAATTGGATTTGGTGCTAGGTCTTTCCCTTTAGGTTTTACCCCAACAATGTTTTCATTAGTTTCGCTCACTCTCGAAATCAAGCATTTTACAGCAGGTTGGAGCAGCCTGTATCTCAGCACAGGAATAAGGTAGGGAAGAATTCTAAGGATCATTTTGACTGCCTCCAGAAGTTAGATCAGATGGCAAATTGGATTTGGTGCTAGGGTCTTTCCCTTTAGGTTTTACCCCAACAATGTTTTCATTAGTTTCGCTCACTCTCGAAATCAAGCATTTTACAGCAGGTTGGAGCAGCCTGTATCTCAGCACAGGAATAAGGTAGGAAGAATTCTAAGGATCATTTTGACTGCCTCCAGAAGTTAGATCAGATGGCAAATTGGATTTGGTGCTAGGTCTTTCCCTTTAGGTTTTACCCCAACAATGTTTTCATTAGTTTCGCTCACTCTCGAAATCAAGCATTTTACAGCAGGTTGAAGCAGCCTGTATCTCAGCACAGGAATAAGGTAGGGAAGAATTCTAAGGATCATTTTGACTGCCTCCAGAAGTTAGATCAGATGGCAAATTGGATTTGGTGCTAGGTCTTTCCCTTTAGGTTTTACCCCAACAATGTTTTCATTAGTTTCGCTCACTCTCGAAATCAAGCATTTTACAGCAGGTTGGAGCAGCCTGTATCTCAGCACAGGAATAAGGTAGGGAAGAATTCTAAGGATCATTTTGACTGCCTCCAGAAGTTAGATCAGATGGCAAATTGGATTTGGTGCTAGGTCTTTCCCTTTAGGTTTTACCCCAACAATGTTTTCATTAGTTTCGCTCACTCTCGAAATCAAGCATTTTACAGCAGGTTGGAGCAGCCTGTATCTCAGCACAGGAATAAGGTAGGGAAGAATTCTAAGGATCATTTTGACTGCCTCCAGAAGTTAGATCAGATGGCAAATTGGATTTGGTGCTAGGTCTTTCCCTTTAGGTTTTACCCCAACAATGTTTTCATTAGTTTCGCTCACTCTCGAAATCAAGCATTTTACAGCAGGTTGGAGCAGCCTGTATCTCAGCACAGGAATAAGGTAGGGAAGAATTCTAAGGATCATTTTGACTGCCTCCAGAAGTTAGATCAGATGGCAAATTGGATTTGGTGCTAGGTCTTTCCTTTAGGTTTTACCCCAACAATGTTTTCATTAGTTTCGCTCACTCTCGAAATCAAGCATTTTACAGCAGGTTGGAGCAGCCTGTATCTCAGCACAGGAATAAGGTAGGGAAGAATTCTAAGGATCATTTTGACTGCCTCCAGAAGTTAGATCAGATGGCCAATTGGATTTGGTGCTAGGTCTTTCCCTTTAGGTTTTACCCCAACAATGTTTTCATTAGTTTCGCTCACTCTCGAAATCAAGCATTTTACAGCAGGTTGGAGCAGCCTGTATCTCAGCACAGGAATAAGGTAGGGAAGAATTCTAAGGATCATTTTGACTGCCTCCAGAAGTTAGATCAGATGGCAAATTGGATTTGGTGCTAGGTCTTTCCCTTTAGGTTTTACCCCAACAATGTTTTCATTAGTTTCGCTCACTCTCGAAATCAAGCATTTTACAGCAGGTTGGAGCAGCCTGTATCTCAGCACAGGAATAAGGTAGGGAAGAATTCAAATACTCATTTTGACTGCCTCCAGAAGTTAGATCAGATGGCAAATTGGATTTGGTGCTAGGTCTTTCCCTTTAGGTTTTACCCCAACAATGTTTTCATTAGTTTCGCTCACTCTCGAAATCAAGCATTTTACAGCAGGTTGGAGCAGCCTGTATCTCAGCACAGGAATAAGGTAGGGAAGAATTCTAAGGATCATTTTGACTGCCTCCAGAAGTTAGATCAGATGGCAAATTGGATTTGGTGCTAGGTCTTTCCCTTTAGGTTTTACCCCAACAATGTTTTCATTAGTTTCGCTCACTCTCGAAATCAAGCATTTTACAGCAGGTTGAAGCAGCCTGTATCTCAGCACAGGAATAAGGTAGGGAAGAATTCTAAGGATCATTTTGACTGCCTCCAGAAGTTAGATCAGATGGCAAATTGGATTTGGTGCTAGGTCTTTCCCTTTAGGTTTTACCCCAACAATGTTTTCATTAGTTTCGCTCACTCTCGAAATCAAGCATTTTACAGCAGGTTGGAGCAGCCTGTATCTCAGCACAGGAATAAGGTAGGGAAGAATTCTAAGGATCATTTTGACTGCCTCCAGAAGTTAGATCAGATGGCAAATTGGATTTGGTGCTAGGTCTTTCCCTTTAGGTTTTACCCCAACAATGTTTTCATTAGTTTCGCTCACTCTCGAAATCAAGCATTTTACAGCAGGTTGGAGCAGCCTGTATCTCAGCACAGGAATAAGGTAGGGAAGAATTCTAAGGATCATTTTGACTGCCTCCAGAAGTTAGATCAGATGGCAAATTGGATTTGGTGCTAGGTCTTTCCCTTTAGGTTTTACCCCAACAATGTTTTCATTAGTTTCGCTCACTCTCGAAATCAAGCATTTTACAGCAGGTTGGAGCAGCCTGTATCTCAGCACAGGAATAAGGTAGGGAAGAATTCTAAGGATCATTTTGACTGCCTCCAGAAGTTAGATCAGATGGCAAATTGGATTTGGTGCTAGGTCTTTCCCTTTAGGTTTTTACCCCAACAATGTTTTCATTAGTTCGCTCACTCTCGAAATCAAGCATTTTACAGCAGGTTGGAGCAGCCTGTATCTCAGCACAGGAATAAGGTAGGGAAGAATTCTAAGGATCATTTTGACTGCCTCCAGAAGTTAGATCAGATGGCAAATTGGATTTGGTGCTAGGTCTTTCCCTTTAGGTTTTACCCCAACAATGTTTTCATTAGTTTCGCTCACTCTCGAAATCAAGCATTTTACAGCAGGTTGGAGCAGCCTGTATCTCAGCACAGGAATAAGGTAGGGAAGAATTCTAAGGATCATTTTGACTGCCTCCAGAAGTTAGATCAGATGGCCAATTGGATTTGGTGCTAGGTCTTTCCCTTTAGGTTTTACCCCAACAATGTTTTCATTAGTTTCGCTCACTCTCGAAATCAAGCATTTTACAGCAGGTTGGAGCAGCCTGTATCTCAGCACAGGAATAAGGTAGGGAAGAATTCTAAGGATCATTTTGACTGCCTCCAGAAGTTAGATCAGATGGCAAATTGGATTTGGTGCTAGGTCTTTCCCTTTAGGTTTTACCCCAACAATGTTTTCATTAGTTTCGCTCACTCTCGAAATCAAGCATTTTACAGCAGGTTGGAGCAGCCTGTATCTCAGCACAGGAATAAGGTAGGGAAGAATTCTAAGGATCATTTTGACTGCCTCCAGAAGTTAGATCAGATGGCAAATTGGATTTGGTGCTAGGTCTTTCCCTTTAGGTTTTACCCCAACAATGTTTTCATTAGTTTCGCTCACTCTCGAAATCAAGCATTTTACAGCAGGTTGAAGCAGCCTGTATCTCAGCACAGGAATAAGGTAGGGAAGAATTCTAAGGATCATTTTGACTGCCTCCAGAAGTTAGATCAGATGGCAAATTGGATTTGGTGCTAGGTCTTTCCCTTTAGGTTTTACCCCAACAATGTTTTCATTAGTTTCGCTCACTCTCGAAATCAAGCATTTTACAGCAGGTTGGAGCAGCCTGTATCTCAGCACAGGAATAAGGTAGGGAAGAATTCTAAGGATCATTTTGACTGCCTCCAGAAGTTAGATCAGATGGCAAATTGGATTTGGTGCTAGGTCTTTCCCTTTAGGTTTTACCCCAACAATGTTTTCATTAGTTTCGCTCACTCTCGAAATCAAGCATTTTACAGCAGGTTGGAGCAGCCTGTATCTCAGCACAGGAATAAGGTAGGGAAGAATTCAAATACTCATTTTGACTGCCTCCAGAAGTTAGATCAGATGGCAAATTGGATTTGGTGCTAGGTCTTTCCCTTTAGGTTTTACCCCAACAATGTTTTCATTAGTTTCGCTCACTCTCGAAATCAAGCATTTTACAGCAGGTTGGAGCAGCCTGTATCTCAGCACAGGAATAAGGTAGGGAAGAATTCAAATACTCATTTTGACTGCCTCCAGAAGTTAGATCAGATGGCAAATTGGATTTGGTGCTAGGTCTTTCCCTTTAGGTTTTACCCCAACAATGTTTTCATTAGTTTCGCTCACTCTCGAAATCAAGCATTTTACAGCAGGTTGGAGCAGCCTGTATCTCAGCACAGGAATAAGGTAGGGAAGAATTCTAAGGATCATTTTGACTGCCTCCAGAAGTTAGATCAGATGGCAAATTGGATTTGGTGCTAGGTCTTTCCCTTTAGGTTTTACCCCAACAATGTTTTCATTAGTTTCGCTCACTCTCGAAATCAAGCATTTTACAGCAGGTTGGAGCAGCCTGTATCTCAGCACAGGAATAAGGTAGGGAAGAATTCTAAGGATCATTTTGACTGCCTCCAGAAGTTAGATCAGATGGCAAATTGGATTTGGTGCTAGGCCTTTCCCTTTAGGGTTTTACCCCAACAATGTTTTCATTAGTTTCGCTCACTCTCGAAATCAAGCATTTTACAGCAGGTTGGAGCAGCCTGTATCTCAGCACAGGAATAAGGTAGGGAAGAATTCTAAGGATCATTTTGACTGCCTCCAGAAGTTAGATCAGATGGCAAATTGGATTTGGTGCTAGGTCTTTCCCTTTAGGTTTTACCCCAACAATGTTTTCATTAGTTTCGCTCACTCTCGAAATCAAGCATTTTACAGCAGGTTGGAGCAGCCTGTATCTCAGCACAGGAATAAGGTAGGGAAGAATTCTAAGGATCATTTTGACTGCCTCCAGAAGTTAGATCAGATGGCAAATTGGATTTGGTGCTAGGTCTTTCCCTTTAGGTTTTACCCCAACAATGTTTTCATTAGTTTCGCTCACTCTCGAAATCAAGCATTTTACAGCAGGTTGGAGCAGCCTGTATCTCAGCACAGGAATAAGGTAGGGAAGAATTCTAAGGATCATTTTGACTGCCTCCAGAAGTTAGATCAGATGGCAAATTGGATTTGGTGCTAGGTCTTTCCCTTTAGGTTTTACCCCAACAATGTTTTCATTAGTTTCGCTCACTCTCGAAATCAAGCATTTTACAGCAGGTTGGAGCAGCCTGTATCTCAGCACAGGAATAAGGTAGGGAAGAATTCTAAGGATCATTTTGACTGCCTCCAGAAGTTAGATCAGATGGCAAATTGGATTTGGTGCTAGGTCTTTCCCTTTAGGTTTTACCCCAACAATGTTTTCATTAGTTTCGCTCACTCTCGAAATCAAGCATTTTACAGCAGGTTGGAGCAGCCTGTATCTCAGCACAGGAATAAGGTAGGGAAGAATTCAAATACTCATTTTGACTGCCTCCAGAAGTTAGATCAGATGGCAAATTGGATTTGGTGCTAGGTCTTTCCCTTTAGGTTTTACCCCAACAATGTTTTCATTAGTTTCGCTCACTCTCGAAATCAAGCATTTTACAGCAGGTTGGAGCAGCCTGTATCTCAGCACAGGAATAAGGTAGGGAAGAATTCTAAGGATCATTTTGACTGCCTCCAGAAGTTAGATCAGATGGCAAATTGGATTTGGTGCTAGGTCTTTCCCTTTAGGTTTTACCCCAACAATGTTTTCATTAGTTTCGCTCACTCTCGAAATCAAGCATTTTACAGCAGGTTGGAGCAGCCTGTATCTCAGCACAGGAATAAGGTAGGGAAGAATTCTAAGGATCATTTTGACTGCCTCCAGAAGTTAGATCAGATGGCAAATTGGATTTGGTGCTAGGTCTTTCCCTTTAGGTTTTACCCCAACAATGTTTTCATTAGTTTCGCTCACTCTCGAAATCAAGCATTTTACAGCAGGTTGGAGCAGCCTGTATCTCAGCACAGGAATAAGGTAGGGAAGAATTCTAAGGATCATTTTGACTGCCTCCAGAAGTTAGATCAGATGGCAAATTGGATTTGGTGCTAGGTCTTTCCCTTTAGGTTTTACCCCAACAATGTTTTCATTAGTTTCGCTCACTCTCGAAATCAAGCATTTTACAGCAGGTTGGAGCAGCCTGTATCTCAGCACAGGAATAAGGTAGGGAAGAATTCTAAGGATCATTTTGACTGCCTCCAGAAGTTAGATCAGATGGCAAATTGGATTTGGTGCTAGGTCTTTCCCTTTAGGTTTTACCCCAACAATGTTTTCATTAGTTTCGCTCGCTCTCGAAATCAAGCATTTTACAGCAGGCTGGAGCAGCCTGTATCTCAGCACAGGAATAAGGTAGGGAAGAATTCTAAGGATCATTTTGACTGCCTCCAGAAGTTAGATCAGATGGCAAATTGGATTTGGTGCTAGGTCTTTCCCTTTAGGTTTTACCCCAACAATGTTTTCATTAGTTTCGCTCACTCTCGAAATCAAGCATTTTACAGCAGGTTGGAGCAGCCTGTATCTCAGCACAGGAATAAGGTAGGGAAGAATTCTAAGGATCATTTTGACTGCCTCCAGAAGTTAGATCAGATGGCCAATGGAATTTGGTGCTAGGTCTTTCCCTTTAGGTTTTACCCCAACAATGTTTTCATTAGTTTCGCTCGCTCTCGAAATCAAGCATTTTACAGCAGGCTGGAGCAGCCTGTATCTCAGCACAGGAATAAGGTAGGGAAGAATTCTAAGGATCATTTTGACTGCCTCCAGAAGTTAGATCAGATGGCAAATTGGATTTGGTGCTAGGTCTTTCCCTTTAGGTTTTACCCCAACAATGTTTTCATTAGTTTCGCTCACTCTCGAAATCAAGCATTTTACAGCAGGTTGGAGCAGCCTGTATCTCAGCACAGGAATAAGGTAGGGAAGAATTCTAAGGATCATTTTGACTGCCTCCAGAAGTTAGATCAGATGGCAAATTGGATTTGGTGCTAGGTCTTTCCCTTTAGGTTTTACCCCAACAATGTTTTCATTAGTTTCGCTCACTCTCGAAATCAAGCATTTTACAGCAGGTTGGAGCAGCCTGTATCTCAGCACAGGAATAAGGTAGGGAAGAATTCTAAGGATCATTTTGACTGCCTCCAGAAGTTAGATCAGATGGCAAATTGGATTTGGTGCTAGGTCTTTCCCTTTAGGTTTTACCCCAACAATGTTTTCATTAGTTTCGCTCACTCTCGAAATCAAGCATTTTACAGCAGGTTGGAGCAGCCTGTATCTCAGCACAGGAATAAGGTAGGGAAGAATTCTAAGGATCATTTTGACTGCCTCCAGAAGTTAGATCAGATGGCAAATTGGATTTGGTGCTAGGTCTTTCCCTTTAGGTTTTACCCCAACAATGTTTTCATTAGTTTCGCTCACTCTCGAAATCAAGCATTTTACAGCAGGTTGGAGCAGCCTGTATCTCAGCACAGGAATAAGGTAGGGAAGAATTCTAAGGATCATTTTGACTGCCTCCAGAAGTTAGATCAGATAGCAAATTGGATTTGGTGCTAGGTCTTTCCCTTTAGGTTTTACCCCAACAATGTTTTCATTAGTTTCGCTCACTCTCGAAATCAAGCATTTTACAGCAGGTTGGAGCAGCCTGTATCTCAGCACAGGAATAAGGTAGGGAAGAATTCTAAGGATCATTTTGACTGCCTCCAGAAGTTAGATCAGATGGCAAATTGGATTTGGTGCTAGGTCTTTCCCTTTAGGTTTTACCCCAACAATGTTTTCATTAGTTTCGCTCACTCTCGAAATCAAGCATTTTACAGCAGGTTGGAGCAGCCTGTATCTCAGCACAGGAATAAGGTAGGGAAGAATTCAAATACTCATTTTGACTGCCTCCAGAAGTTAGATCAGATGGCAAATTGGATTTGGTGCTAGGTCTTTCCCTTTAGGTTTTACCCCAACAATGTTTTCATTAGTTTCGCTCACTCTCGAAATCAAGCATTTTACAGCAGGTTGGAGCAGCCTGTATCTCAGCACAGGAATAAGGTAGGGAAGAATTCTAAGGATCATTTTGACTGCCTCCAGAAGTTAGATCAGATGGCAAATTGGATTTGGTGCTAGGTCTTTCCCTTTAGGTTTTACCCCAACAATGTTTTCATTAGTTTCGCTCACTCTCGAAATCAAGCATTTTACAGCAGGTTGGAGCAGCCTGTATCTCAGCACAGGAATAAGGTAGGGAAGAATTCTAAGGATCATTTTGACTGCCTCCAGAAGTTAGATCAGATGGCAAATTGGATTTGGTGCTAGGTCTTTCCCTTTAGGTTTTACCCCAACAATGTTTTCATTAGTTTCGCTCACTCTCGAAATCAAGCATTTTACAGCAGGTTGGAGCAGCCTGTATCTCAGCACAGGAATAAGGTAGGGAAGAATTCTAAGGATCATTTTGACTGCCTCCAGAAGTTAGATCAGATGGCAAATTGGATTTGGTGCTAGGTCTTTCCCTTTAGGTTTTACCCCAACAATGTTTTCATTAGTTTCGCTCACTCTCGAAATCAAGCATTTTACAGCAGGTTGGAGCAGCCTGTATCTCAGCACAGGAATAAGGTAGGGAAGAATTCTAAGGATCATTTTGACTGCCTCCAGAAGTTAGATCAGATGGCAAATTGGATTTGGTGCTAGGTCTTTCCCTTTAGGTTTTACCCCAACAATGTTTTCATTAGTTTCGCTCGCTCTCGAAATCAAGCATTTTACAGCAGGCTGGAGCAGCCTGTATCTCAGCACAGGAATAAGGTAGGGAAGAATTCTAAGGATCATTTTGACTGCCTCCAGAAGTTAGATCAGATGGCAAATTGGATTTGGTGCTAGGTCTTTCCCTTTAGGTTTTACCCCAACAATGTTTTCATTAGTTTCGCTCACTCTCGAAATCAAGCATTTTACAGCAGGTTGGAGCAGCCTGTATCTCAGCACAGGAATAAGGTAGGGAAGAATTCTAAGGATCATTTTGACTGCCTCCAGAAGTTAGATCAGATGGCAAATTGGATTTGGTGCTAGGTCTTTCCCTTTAGGTTTTACCCCAACAATGTTTTCATTAGTTTCGCTCACTCTCGAAATCAAGCATTTTACAGCAGGTTGGAGCAGCCTGTATCTCAGCACAGGAATAAGGTAGGGAAGAATTCTAAGGATCATTTTGACTGCCTCCAGAAGTTAGATCAGATAGCAAATTGGATTTGGTGCTAGGTCTTTCCCTTTAGGTTTTACCCCAACAATGTTTTCATTAGTTTCGCTCACTCTCGAAATCAAGCATTTTACAGCAGGTTGGAGCAGCCTGTATCTCAGCACAGGAATAAGGTAGGGAAGAATTCTAAGGATCATTTTGACTGCCTCCAGAAGTTAGATCAGATGGCAAATTGGATTTGGTGCTAGGTCTTTCCCTTTAGGTTTTACCCCAACAATGTTTTCATTAGTTTCGCTCACTCTCGAAATCAAGCATTTTACAGCAGGTTGGAGCAGCCTGTATCTCAGCACAGGAATAAGGTAGGGAAGAATTCAAATACTCATTTTGACTGCCTCCAGAAGTTAGATCAGATGGCAAATTGGATTTGGTGCTAGGTCTTTCCCTTTAGGTTTTACCCCAACAATGTTTTCATTAGTTTCGCTCACTCTCGAAATCAAGCATTTTACAGCAGGTTGGAGCAGCCTGTATCTCAGCACAGGAATAAGGTAGGGAAGAATTCTAAGGATCATTTTGACTGCCTCCAGAAGTTAGATCAGATGGCAAATTGGATTTGGTGCTAGGTCTTTCCCTTTAGGTTTTACCCCAACAATGTTTTCATTAGTTTCGCTCACTCTCGAAATCAAGCATTTTACAGCAGGTTGGAGCAGCCTGTATCTCAGCACAGGAATAAGGTAGGGAAGAATTCTAAGGATCATTTTGACTGCCTCCAGAAGTTAGATCAGATGGCAAATTGGATTTGGTGCTAGGTCTTTCCCTTTAGGTTTTACCCCAACAATGTTTTCATTAGTTTCGCTCACTCTCGAAATCAAGCATTTTACAGCAGGTTGGAGCAGCCTGTATCTCAGCACAGGAATAAGGTAGGGAAGAATTCTAAGGATCATTTTGACTGCCTCCAGAAGTTAGATCAGATGGCAAATTGGATTTGGTGCTAGGTCTTTCCCTTTAGGTTTTACCCCAACAATGTTTTCATTAGTTTCGCTCACTCTCGAAATCAAGCATTTTACAGCAGGTTGGAGCAGCCTGTATCTCAGCACAGGAATAAGGTAGGGAAGAATTCTAAGGATCATTTTGACTGCCTCCAGAAGTTAGATCAGATGGCAAATTGGATTTGGTGCTAGGTCTTTCCCTTTAGGTTTTACCCCAACAATGTTTTCATTAGTTTCGCTCGCTCTCGAAATCAAGCATTTTACAGCAGGCTGGAGCAGCCTGTATCTCAGCACAGGAATAAGGTAGGGAAGAATTCTAAGGATCATTTTGACTGCCTCCAGAAGTTAGATCAGATGGCAAATTGGATTTGGTGCTAGGTCTTTCCCTTTAGGTTTTACCCCAACAATGTTTTCATTAGTTTCGCTCACTCTCGAAATCAAGCATTTTACAGCAGGTTGGAGCAGCCTGTATCTCAGCACAGGAATAAGGTAGGGAAGAATTCTAAGGATCATTTTGACTGCCTCCAGAAGTTAGATCAGATGGCCAATGGAATTTGGTGCTAGGTCTTTCCCTTTAGGTTTTACCCCAACAATGTTTTCATTAGTTTCGCTCGCTCTCGAAATCAAGCATTTTACAGCAGGCTGGAGCAGCCTGTATCTCAGCACAGGAATAAGGTAGGGAAGAATTCTAAGGATCATTTTGACTGCCTCCAGAAGTTAGATCAGATGGCAAATTGGATTTGGTGCTAGGTCTTTCCCTTTAGGTTTTACCCCAACAATGTTTTCATTAGTTTCGCTCACTCTCGAAATCAAGCATTTTACAGCAGGTTGGAGCAGCCTGTATCTCAGCACAGGAATAAGGTAGGGAAGAATTCAAATACTCATTTTGACTGCCTCCAGAAGTTAGATCAGATGGCAAATTGGATTTGGTGCTAGGTCTTTCCCTTTAGGTTTTACCCCAACAATGTTTTCATTAGTTTCGCTCACTCTCGAAATCAAGCATTTTACAGCAGGTTGGAGCAGCCTGTATCTCAGCACAGGAATAAGGTAGGGAAGAATTCTAAGGATCATTTTGACTGCCTCCAGAAGTTAGATCAGATGGCAAATTGGATTTGGTGCTAGGTCTTTCCCTTTAGGTTTTACCCCAACAATGTTTTCATTAGTTTCGCTCACTCTCGAAATCAAGCATTTTACAGCAGGTTGGAGCAGCCTGTATCTCAGCACAGGAATAAGGTAGGGAAGAATTCTAAGGATCATTTTGACTGCCTCCAGAAGTTAGATCAGATGGCAAATTGGATTTGGTGCTAGGCCTTTCCCTTTAGGTTTTACCCCAACAATGTTTTCATTAGTTTCGCTCACTCTCGAAATCAAGCATTTTACAGCAGGTTGGAGCAGCCTGTATCTCAGCACAGGAATAAGGTAGGGAAGAATTCTAAGGATCATTTTGACTGCCTCCAGAAGTTAGATCAGATGGCAAATTGGATTTGGTGCTAGGTCTTTCCCTTTAGGTTTTACCCCAACAATGTTTTCATTAGTTTCGCTCACTCTCGAAATCAAGCATTTTACAGCAGGTTGGAGCAGCCTGTATCTCAGCACAGGAATAAGGTAGGGAAGAATTCTAAGGATCATTTTGACTGCCTCCAGAAGTTAGATCAGATGGCAAATTGGATTTGGTGCTAGGTCTTTCCCTTTAGGTTTTACCCCAACAATGTTTTCATTAGTTTCGCTCACTCTCGAAATCAAGCATTTTACAGCAGGTTGGAGCAGCCTGTATCTCAGCACAGGAATAAGGTAGGGAAGAATTCTAAGGATCATTTTGACTGCCTCCAGAAGTTAGATCAGATGGCAAATTGGATTTGGTGCTAGGTCTTTCCCTTTAGGTTTTACCCCAACAATGTTTTCATTAGTTTCGCTCACTCTCGAAATCAAGCATTTTACAGCAGGTTGGAGCAGCCTGTATCTCAGCACAGGAATAAGGTAGGGAAGAATTCTAAGGATCATTTTGACTGCCTCCAGAAGTTAGATCAGATGGCAAATTGGATTTGGTGCTAGGTCTTTCCCTTTAGGTTTTACCCCAACAATGTTTTCATTAGTTTCGCTCACTCTCGAAATCAAGCATTTTACAGCAGGTTGGAGCAGCCTGTATCTCAGCACAGGAATAAGGTAGGGAAGAATTCAAATACTCATTTTGACTGCCTCCAGAAGTTAGATCAGATGGCAAATTGGATTTGGTGCTAGGTCTTTCCCTTTAGGTTTTACCCCAACAATGTTTTCATTAGTTTCGCTCACTCTCGAAATCAAGCATTTTACAGCAGGTTGGAGCAGCCTGTATCTCAGCACAGGAATAAGGTAGGGAAGAATTCTAAGGATCATTTTGACTGCCTCCAGAAGTTAGATCAGATGGCAAATTGGATTTGGTGCTAGGTCTTTCCCTTTAGGTTTTACCCCAACAATGTTTTCATTAGTTTCGCTCACTCTCGAAATCAAGCATTTTACAGCAGGTTGGAGCAGCCTGTATCTCAGCACAGGAATAAGGTAGGGAAGAATTCTAAGGATCATTTTGACTGCCTCCAGAAGTTAGATCAGATGGCAAATTGGATTTGGTGCTAGGTCTTTCCCTTTAGGTTTTACCCCAACAATGTTTTCATTAGTTTCGCTCACTCTCGAAATCAAGCATTTTACAGCAGGTTGGAGCAGCCTGTATCTCAGCACAGGAATAAGGTAGGGAAGAATTCTAAGGATCATTTTGACTGCCTCCAGAAGTTAGATCAGATGGCAAATTGGATTTGGTGCTAGGTCTTTCCCTTTAGGTTTTACCCCAACAATGTTTTCATTAGTTTCGCTCACTCTCGAAATCAAGCATTTTACAGCAGGTTGGAGCAGCCTGTATCTCAGCACAGGAATAAGGTAGGGAAGAATTCTAAGGATCATTTTGACTGCCTCCAGAAGTTAGATCAGATGGCAAATTGGATTTGGTGCTAGGTCTTTCCCTTTAGGTTTTACCCCAACAATGTTTTCATTAGTTTCGCTCGCTCTCGAAATCAAGCATTTTACAGCAGGCTGGAGCAGCCTGTATCTCAGCACAGGAATAAGGTAGGGAAGAATTCTAAGGATCATTTTGACTGCCTCCAGAAGTTAGATCAGATGGCAAATTGGATTTGGTGCTAGGTCTTTCCCTTTAGGTTTTACCCCAACAATGTTTTCATTAGTTTCGCTCACTCTCGAAATCAAGCATTTTACAGCAGGTTGGAGCAGCCTGTATCTCAGCACAGGAATAAGGTAGGGAAGAATTCTAAGGATCATTTTGACTGCCTCCAGAAGTTAGATCAGATGGCCAATGGAATTTGGTGCTAGGTCTTTCCCTTTAGGTTTTACCCCAACAATGTTTTCATTAGTTTCGCTCGCTCTCGAAATCAAGCATTTTACAGCAGGCTGGAGCAGCCTGTATCTCAGCACAGGAATAAGGTAGGGAAGAATTCTAAGGATCATTTTGACTGCCTCCAGAAGTTAGATCAGATGGCAAATTGGATTTGGTGCTAGGTCTTTCCCTTTAGGTTTTACCCCAACAATGTTTTCATTAGTTTCGCTCACTCTCGAAATCAAGCATTTTACAGCAGGTTGGAGCAGCCTGTATCTCAGCACAGGAATAAGGTAGGGAAGAATTCTAAGGATCATTTTGACTGCCTCCAGAAGTTAGATCAGATGGCAAATTGGATTTGGTGCTAGGTCTTTCCCTTTAGGTTTTACCCCAACAATGTTTTCATTAGTTTCGCTCACTCTCGAAATCAAGCATTTTACAGCAGGTTGGAGCAGCCTGTATCTCAGCACAGGAATAAGGTAGGGAAGAATTCTAAGGATCATTTTGACTGCCTCCAGAAGTTAGATCAGATGGCAAATTGGATTTGGTGCTAGGTCTTTCCCTTTAGGTTTTACCCCAACAATGTTTTCATTAGTTTCGCTCACTCTCGAAATCAAGCATTTTACAGCAGGTTGGAGCAGCCTGTATCTCAGCACAGGAATAAGGTAGGGAAGAATTCTAAGGATCATTTTGACTGCCTCCAGAAGTTAGATCAGATGGCAAATTGGATTTGGTGCTAGGTCTTTCCCTTTAGGTTTTACCCCAACAATGTTTTCATTAGTTTCGCTCACTCTCGAAATCAAGCATTTTACAGCAGGTTGGAGCAGCCTGTATCTCAGCACAGGAATAAGGTAGGGAAGAATTCTAAGGATCATTTTGACTGCCTCCAGAAGTTAGATCAGATAGCAAATTGGATTTGGTGCTAGGTCTTTCCCTTTAGGTTTTACCCCAACAATGTTTTCATTAGTTTCGCTCACTCTCGAAATCAAGCATTTTACAGCAGGTTGGAGCAGCCTGTATCTCAGCACAGGAATAAGGTAGGGAAGAATTCTAAGGATCATTTTGACTGCCTCCAGAAGTTAGATCAGATGGCAAATTGGATTTGGTGCTAGGTCTTTCCCTTTAGGTTTTACCCCAACAATGTTTTCATTAGTTTCGCTCACTCTCGAAATCAAGCATTTTACAGCAGGTTGGAGCAGCCTGTATCTCAGCACAGGAATAAGGTAGGGAAGAATTCAAATACTCATTTTGACTGCCTCCAGAAGTTAGATCAGATGGCAAATTGGATTTGGTGCTAGGTCTTTCCCTTTAGGTTTTACCCCAACAATGTTTTCATTAGTTTCGCTCACTCTCGAAATCAAGCATTTTACAGCAGGTTGGAGCAGCCTGTATCTCAGCACAGGAATAAGGTAGGGAAGAATTCTAAGGATCATTTTGACTGCCTCCAGAAGTTAGATCAGATGGCAAATTGGATTTGGTGCTAGGTCTTTCCCTTTAGGTTTTACCCCAACAATGTTTTCATTAGTTTCGCTCACTCTCGAAATCAAGCATTTTACAGCAGGTTGGAGCAGCCTGTATCTCAGCACAGGAATAAGGTAGGGAAGAATTCTAAGGATCATTTTGACTGCCTCCAGAAGTTAGATCAGATGGCAAATTGGATTTGGTGCTAGGTCTTTCCCTTTAGGTTTTACCCCAACAATGTTTTCATTAGTTTCGCTCACTCTCGAAATCAAGCATTTTACAGCAGGTTGGAGCAGCCTGTATCTCAGCACAGGAATAAGGTAGGGAAGAATTCTAAGGATCATTTTGACTGCCTCCAGAAGTTAGATCAGATGGCAAATTGGATTTGGTGCTAGGTCTTTCCCTTTAGGTTTTACCCCAACAATGTTTTCATTAGTTTCGCTCACTCTCGAAATCAAGCATTTTACAGCAGGTTGGAGCAGCCTGTATCTCAGCACAGGAATAAGGTAGGGAAGAATTCTAAGGATCATTTTGACTGCCTCCAGAAGTTAGATCAGATGGCAAATTGGATTTGGTGCTAGGTCTTTCCCTTTAGGTTTTACCCCAACAATGTTTTCATTAGTTTCGCTCGCTCTCGAAATCAAGCATTTTACAGCAGGCTGGAGCAGCCTGTATCTCAGCACAGGAATAAGGTAGGGAAGAATTCTAAGGATCATTTTGACTGCCTCCAGAAGTTAGATCAGATGGCAAATTGGATTTGGTGCTAGGTCTTTCCCTTTAGGTTTTACCCCAACAATGTTTTCATTAGTTTCGCTCACTCTCGAAATCAAGCATTTTACAGCAGGTTGGAGCAGCCTGTATCTCAGCACAGGAATAAGGTAGGGAAGAATTCTAAGGATCATTTTGACTGCCTCCAGAAGTTAGATCAGATGGCCAATGGAATTTGGTGCTAGGTCTTTCCCTTTAGGTTTTACCCCAACAATGTTTTCATTAGTTTCGCTCGCTCTCGAAATCAAGCATTTTACAGCAGGCTGGAGCAGCCTGTATCTCAGCACAGGAATAAGGTAGGGAAGAATTCTAAGGATCATTTTGACTGCCTCCAGAAGTTAGATCAGATGGCAAATTGGATTTGGTGCTAGGTCTTTCCCTTTAGGTTTTACCCCAACAATGTTTTCATTAGTTTCGCTCACTCTCGAAATCAAGCATTTTACAGCAGGTTGGAGCAGCCTGTATCTCAGCACAGGAATAAGGTAGGGAAGAATTCTAAGGATCATTTTGACTGCCTCCAGAAGTTAGATCAGATGGCAAATTGGATTTGGTGCTAGGTCTTTCCCTTTAGGTTTTACCCCAACAATGTTTTCATTAGTTTCGCTCACTCTCGAAATCAAGCATTTTACAGCAGGTTGGAGCAGCCTGTATCTCAGCACAGGAATAAGGTAGGGAAGAATTCTAAGGATCATTTTGACTGCCTCCAGAAGTTAGATCAGATGGCAAATTGGATTTGGTGCTAGGTCTTTCCCTTTAGGTTTTACCCCAACAATGTTTTCATTAGTTTCGCTCACTCTCGAAATCAAGCATTTTACAGCAGGTTGGAGCAGCCTGTATCTCAGCACAGGAATAAGGTAGGGAAGAATTCTAAGGATCATTTTGACTGCCTCCAGAAGTTAGATCAGATGGCAAATTGGATTTGGTGCTAGGTCTTTCCCTTTAGGTTTTACCCCAACAATGTTTTCATTAGTTTCGCTCACTCTCGAAATCAAGCATTTTACAGCAGGTTGGAGCAGCCTGTATCTCAGCACAGGAATAAGGTAGGGAAGAATTCTAAGGATCATTTTGACTGCCTCCAGAAGTTAGATCAGATGGCAAATTGGATTTGGTGCTAGGTCTTTCCCTTTAGGTTTTACCCCAACAATGTTTTCATTAGTTTCGCTCACTCTCGAAATCAAGCATTTTACAGCAGGTTGGAGCAGCCTGTATCTCAGCACAGGAATAAGGTAGGGAAGAATTCTAAGGATCATTTTGACTGCCTCCAGAAGTTAGATCAGATGGCAAATTGGATTTGGTGCTAGGTCTTTCCCTTTAGGTTTTACCCCAACAATGTTTTCATTAGTTTCGCTCACTCTCGAAATCAAGCATTTTACAGCAGGTTGGAGCAGCCTGTATCTCAGCACAGGAATAAGGTAGGGAAGAATTCTAAGGATCATTTTGACTGCCTCCAGAAGTTAGATCAGATGGCAAATTGGATTTGGTGCTAGGTCTTTCCCTTTAGGTTTTACCCCAACAATGTTTTCATTAGTTTCGCTCACTCTCGAAATCAAGCATTTTACAGCAGGTTGGAGCAGCCTGTATCTCAGCACAGGAATAAGGTAGGGAAGAATTCTAAGGATCATTTTGACTGCCTCCAGAAGTTAGATCAGATGGCAAATTGGATTTGGTGCTAGGTCTTTCCCTTTAGGTTTTACCCCAACAATGTTTTCATTAGTTTCGCTCACTCTCGAAATCAAGCATTTTACAGCAGGTTGGAGCAGCCTGTATCTCAGCACAGGAATAAGGTAGGGAAGAATTCTAAGGATCATTTTGACTGCCTCCAGAAGTTAGATCAGATGGCAAATTGGATTTGGTGCTAGGTCTTTCCCTTTAGGTTTTACCCCAACAATGTTTTCATTAGTTTCGCTCACTCTCGAAATCAAGCATTTTACAGCAGGTTGGAGCAGCCTGTATCTCAGCACAGGAATAAGGTAGGGAAGAATTCTAAGGATCATTTTGACTGCCTCCAGAAGTTAGATCAGATGGCAAATTGGATTTGGTGCTAGGTCTTTCCCTTTAGGTTTTACCCCAACAATGTTTTCATTAGTTTCGCTCGCTCTCGAAATCAAGCATTTTACAGCAGGCTGGAGCAGCCTGTATCTCAGCACAGGAATAAGGTAGGGAAGAATTCTAAGGATCATTTTGACTGCCTCCAGAAGTTAGATCAGATGGCAAATTGGATTTGGTGCTAGGTCTTTCCCTTTAGGTTTTACCCCAACAATGTTTTCATTAGTTTCGCTCACTCTCGAAATCAAGCATTTTACAGCAGGTTGGAGCAGCCTGTATCTCAGCACAGGAATAAGGTAGGGAAGAATTCTAAGGATCATTTTGACTGCCTCCAGAAGTTAGATCAGATGGCAAATTGGATTTGGTGCTAGGTCTTTCCCTTTAGGTTTTACCCCAACAATGTTTTCATTAGTTTCGCTCACTCTCGAAATCAAGCATTTTACAGCAGGTTGGAGCAGCCTGTATCTCAGCACAGGAATAAGGTAGGGAAGAATTCTAAGGATCATTTTGACTGCCTCCAGAAGTTAGATCAGATGGCAAATTGGATTTGGTGCTAGGTCTTTCCCTTTAGGTTTTACCCCAACAATGTTTTCATTAGTTTCGCTCACTCTCGAAATCAAGCATTTTACAGCAGGTTGGAGCAGCCTGTATCTCAGCACAGGAATAAGGTAGGGAAGAATTCTAAGGATCATTTTGACTGCCTCCAGAAGTTAGATCAGATGGCAAATTGGATTTGGTGCTAGGTCTTTCCCTTTAGGTTTTACCCCAACAATGTTTTCATTAGTTTCGCTCACTCTCGAAATCAAGCATTTTACAGCAGGTTGGAGCAGCCTGTATCTCAGCACAGGAATAAGGTAGGGAAGAATTCTAAGGATCATTTTGACTGCCTCCAGAAGTTAGATCAGATGGCAAATTGGATTTGGTGCTAGGTCTTTCCCTTTAGGTTTTACCCCAACAATGTTTTCATTAGTTTCGCTCACTCTCGAAATCAAGCATTTTACAGCAGGTTGGAGCAGCCTGTATCTCAGCACAGGAATAAGGTAGGGAAGAATTCTAAGGATCATTTTGACTGCCTCCAGAAGTTAGATCAGATGGCAAATTGGATTTGGTGCTAGGTCTTTCCCTTTAGGTTTTACCCCAACAATGTTTTCATTAGTTTCGCTCACTCTCGAAATCAAGCATTTTACAGCAGGTTGGAGCAGCCTGTATCTCAGCACAGGAATAAGGTAGGGAAGAATTCTAAGGATCATTTTGACTGCCTCCAGAAGTTAGATCAGATGGCAAATTGGATTTGGTGCTAGGTCTTTCCCTTTAGGTTTTACCCCAACAATGTTTTCATTAGTTTCGCTCACTCTCGAAATCAAGCATTTTACAGCAGGTTGGAGCAGCCTGTATCTCAGCACAGGAATAAGGTAGGGAAGAATTCTAAGGATCATTTTGACTGCCTCCAGGAGTTAGATCAGATGGCAAATTGGATTTGGTGCTAGGTCTTTCCCTTTAGGTTTTACCCCAACAATGTTTTCATTAGTTTCGCTCACTCTCGAAATCAAGCATTTTACAGCAGGTTGGAGCAGCCTGTATCTCAGCACAGGAATAAGGTAGGGAAGAATTCAAATACTCATTTTGACTGCCTCCAGAAGTTAGATCAGATGGCAAATTGGATTTGGTGCTAGGTCTTTCCCTTTAGGTTTTACCCCAACAATGTTTTCATTAGTTTCGCTCACTCTCGAAATCAAGCATTTTACAGCAGGTTGGAGCAGCCTGTATCTCAGCACAGGAATAAGGTAGGGAAGAATTCTAAGGATCATTTTGACTGCCTCCAGAAGTTAGATCAGATGGCCAATTGGATTTGGTGCTAGGTCTTTCCCTTTAGGTTTTACCCCAACAATGTTTTCATTAGTTTCGCTCACTCTCGAAATCAAGCATTTTACAGCAGGTTGGAGCAGCCTGTATCTCAGCACAGGAATAAGGTAGGGAAGAATTCTAAGGATCATTTTGACTGCCTCCAGAAGTTAGATCAGATGGCAAATTGGATTTGGTGCTAGGTCTTTCCCTTTAGGTTTTACCCCAACAATGTTTTCATTAGTTTCGCTCGCTCTCGAAATCAAGCATTTTACAGCAGGTTGGAGCAGCCTGTATCTCAGCACAGGAATAAGGTAGGGAAGAATTCTAAGGATCATTTTGACTGCCTCCAGAAGTTAGATCAGATGGCAAATTGGATTTGGTGCTAGGTCTTTCCCTTTAGGTTTTACCCCAACAATGTTTTCATTAGTTTCGCTCACTCTCGAAATCAAGCATTTTACAGCAGGTTGGAGCAGCCTGTATCTCAGCACAGGAATAAGGTAGGGAAGAATTCTAAGGATCATTTTGACTGCCTCCAGAAGTTAGATCAGATGGCCAATTGGATTTGGTGCTAGGTCTTTCCCTTTAGGTTTTACCCCAACAATGTTTTCATTAGTTTCGCTCACTCTCGAAATCAAGCATTTTACAGCAGGTTGGAGCAGCCTGTATCTCAGCACAGGAATAAGGTAGGGAAGAATTCTAAGGATCATTTTGACTGCCTCCAGAAGTTAGATCAGATGGCAAATTGGATTTGGTGCTAGGTCTTTCCCTTTAGGTTTTACCCCAACAATGTTTTCATTAGTTTCGCTCACTCTCGAAATCAAGCATTTTACAGCAGGTTGGAGCAGCCTGTATCTCAGCACAGGAATAAGGTAGGGAAGAATTCTAAGGATCATTTTGACTGCCTCCAGAAGTTAGATCAGATGGCAAATTGGATTTGGTGCTAGGTCTTTCCCTTTAGGTTTTACCCCAACAATGTTTTCATTAGTTTCGCTCACTCTCGAAATCAAGCATTTTACAGCAGGTTGGAGCAGCCTGTATCTCAGCACAGGAATAAGGTAGGGAAGAATTCTAAGGATCATTTTGACTGCCTCCAGAAGTTAGATCAGATGGCAAATTGGATTTGGTGCTAGGTCTTTCCCTTTAGGTTTTACCCCAACAATGTTTTCATTAGTTTCGCTCGCTCTCGAAATCAAGCATTTTACAGCAGGTTGGAGCAGCCTGTATCTCAGCACAGGAATAAGGTAGGGAAGAATTCTAAGGATCATTTTGACTGCCTCCAGAAGTTAGATCAGATGGCAAATTGGATTTGGTGCTAGGTCTTTCCCTTTAGGTTTTACCCCAACAATGTTTTCATTAGTTTCGCTCACTCTCGAAATCAAGCATTTTACAGCAGGTTGGAGCAGCCTGTATCTCAGCACAGGAATAAGGTAGGGAAGAATTCTAAGGATCATTTTGACTGCCTCCAGAAGTTAGATCAGATGGCCAATGGAATTTGGTGCTAGGTCTTTCCCTTTAGGTTTTACCCCAACAATGTTTTCATTAGTTTCGCTCGCTCTCGAAATCAAGCATTTTACAGCAGGCTGGAGCAGCCTGTATCTCAGCACAGGAATAAGGTAGGGAAGAATTCTAAGGATCATTTTGACTGCCTCCAGAAGTTAGATCAGATGGCAAATTGGATTTGGTGCTAGGTCTTTCCCTTTAGGTTTTACCCCAACAATGTTTTCATTAGTTTCGCTCACTCTCGAAATCAAGCATTTTACAGCAGGTTGGAGCAGCCTGTATCTCAGCACAGGAATAAGGTAGGGAAGAATTCTAAGGATCATTTTGACTGCCTCCAGAAGTTAGATCAGATGGCAAATTGGATTTGGTGCTAGGTCTTTCCCTTTAGGTTTTACCCCAACAATGTTTTCATTAGTTTCGCTCACTCTCGAAATCAAGCATTTTACAGCAGGTTGGAGCAGCCTGTATCTCAGCACAGGAATAAGGTAGGGAAGAATTCTAAGGATCATTTTGACTGCCTCCAGAAGTTAGATCAGATGGCAAATTGGATTTGGTGCTAGGTCTTTCCCTTTAGGTTTTACCCCAACAATGTTTTCATTAGTTTCGCTCACTCTCGAAATCAAGCATTTTACAGCAGGTTGGAGCAGCCTGTATCTCAGCACAGGAATAAGGTAGGGAAGAATTCTAAGGATCATTTTGACTGCCTCCAGAAGTTAGATCAGATGGCAAATTGGATTTGGTGCTAGGTCTTTCCCTTTAGGTTTTACCCCAACAATGTTTTCATTAGTTTCGCTCACTCTCGAAATCAAGCATTTTACAGCAGGTTGGAGCAGCCTGTATCTCAGCACAGGAATAAGGTAGGGAAGAATTCTAAGGATCATTTTGACTGCCTCCAGAAGTTAGATCAGATGGCAAATTGGATTTGGTGCTAGGTCTTTCCCTTTAGGTTTTACCCCAACAATGTTTTCATTAGTTTCGCTCACTCTCGAAATCAAGCATTTTACAGCAGGTTGGAGCAGCCTGTATCTCAGCACAGGAATAAGGTAGGGAAGAATTCTAAGGATCATTTTGACTGCCTCCAGAAGTTAGATCAGATGGCAAATTGGATTTGGTGCTAGGTCTTTCCCTTTAGGTTTTACCCCAACAATGTTTTCATTAGTTTCGCTCACTCTCGAAATCAAGCATTTTACAGCAGGTTGGAGCAGCCTGTATCTCAGCACAGGAATAAGGTAGGGAAGAATTCTAAGGATCATTTTGACTGCCTCCAGAAGTTAGATCAGATGGCAAATTGGATTTGGTGCTAGGTCTTTCCCTTTAGGTTTTACCCCAACAATGTTTTCATTAGTTTCGCTCACTCTCGAAATCAAGCATTTTACAGCAGGTTGGAGCAGCCTGTATCTCAGCACAGGAATAAGGTAGGGAAGAATTCTAAGGATCATTTTGACTGCCTCCAGAAGTTAGATCAGATGGCAAATTGGATTTGGTGCTAGGTCTTTCCCTTTAGGTTTTACCCCAACAATGTTTTCATTAGTTTCGCTCACTCTCGAAATCAAGCATTTTACAGCAGGTTGGAGCAGCCTGTATCTCAGCACAGGAATAAGGTAGGGAAGAATTCTAAGGATCATTTTGACTGCCTCCAGAAGTTAGATCAGATGGCAAATTGGATTTGGTGCTAGGTCTTTCCCTTTAGGTTTTACCCCAACAACGTTTTCATTAGTTTCGCTCACTCTCGAAATCAAGCATTTTACAGCAGGTTGGAGCAGCCTGTATCTCAGCACAGGAATAAGGTAGGGAAGAATTCTAAGGATCATTTTGACTGCCTCCAGAAGTTAGATCAGATGGCAAATTGGATTTGGTGCTAGGTCTTTCCCTTTAGGTTTTACCCCAACAATGTTTTCATTAGTTTCGCTCACTCTCGAAATCAAGCATTTTACAGCAGGTTGGAGCAGCCTGTATCTCAGCACAGGAATAAGGTAGGGAAGAATTCTAAGGATCATTTTGACTGCCTCCAGAAGTTAGATCAGATGGCAAATTGGATTTGGTGCTAGGTCTTTCCCTTTAGGTTTTACCCCAACAATGTTTTCATTAGTTTCGCTCACTCTCGAAATCAAGCATTTTACAGCAGGTTGGAGCAGCCTGTATCTCAGCACAGGAATAAGGTAGGGAAGAATTCTAAGGATCATTTTGACTGCCTCCAGAAGTTAGATCAGATGGCAAATTGGATTTGGTGCTAGGTCTTTCCCTTTAGGTTTTACCCCAACAATGTTTTCATTAGTTTCGCTCACTCTCGAAATCAAGCATTTTACAGCAGGTTGGAGCAGCCTGTATCTCAGCACAGGAATAAGGTAGGGAAGAATTCAAATACTCATTTTGACTGCCTCCAGAAGTTAGATCAGATGGCAAATTGGATTTGGTGCTAGGTCTTTCCCTTTAGGTTTTACCCCAACAATGTTTTCATTAGTTTCGCTCACTCTCGAAATCAAGCATTTTACAGCAGGTTGGAGCAGCCTGTATCTCAGCACAGGAATAAGGTAGGGAAGAATTCTAAGGATCATTTTGACTGCCTCCAGAAGTTAGATCAGATGGCCAATTGGATTTGGTGCTAGGTCTTTCCCTTTAGGTTTTACCCCAACAATGTTTTCATTAGTTTCGCTCACTCTCGAAATCAAGCATTTTACAGCAGGTTGGAGCAGCCTGTATCTCAGCACAGGAATAAGGTAGGGAAGAATTCTAAGGATCATTTTGACTGCCTCCAGAAGTTAGATCAGATGGCAAATTGGATTTGGTGCTAGGTCTTTCCCTTTAGGTTTTACCCCAACAATGTTTTCATTAGTTTCGCTCACTCTCGAAATCAAGCATTTTACAGCAGGTTGGAGCAGCCTGTATCTCAGCACAGGAATAAGGTAGGGAAGAATTCTAAGGATCATTTTGACTGCCTCCAGAAGTTAGATCAGATGGCAAATTGGATTTGGTGCTAGGTCTTTCCCTTTAGGTTTTACCCCAACAATGTTTTCATTAGTTTCGCTCACTCTCGAAATCAAGCATTTTACAGCAGGTTGGAGCAGCCTGTATCTCAGCACAGGAATAAGGTAGGGAAGAATTCTAAGGATCATTTTGACTGCCTCCAGAAGTTAGATCAGATGGCAAATTGGATTTGGTGCTAGGTCTTTCCCTTTAGGTTTTACCCCAACAATGTTTTCATTAGTTTAGCTCACTCTCGAAATCAAGCATTTTACAGCAGGTTGGAGCAGCCTGTATCTCAGCACAGGAATAAGGTAGGGAAGAATTCTAAGGATCATTTTGACTGCCTCCAGAAGTTAGATCAGATGGCAAATTGGATTTGGTGCTAGGTCTTTCCCTTTAGGTTTTACCCCAACAATGTTTTCATTAGTTTCGCTCACTCTCGAAATCAAGCATTTTACAGCAGGTTGGAGCAGCCTGTATCTCAGCACAGGAATAAGGTAGGGAAGAATTCAAATACTCATTTTGACTGCCTCCAGAAGTTAGATCAGATGGCAAATTGGATTTGGTGCTAGGTCTTTCCCTTTAGGTTTTACCCCAACAATGTTTTCATTAGTTTCGCTCACTCTCGAAATCAAGCATTTTACAGCAGGTTGGAGCAGCCTGTATCTCAGCACAGGAATAAGGTAGGGAAGAATTCTAAGGATCATTTTGACTGCCTCCAGAAGTTAGATCAGATGGCAAATTGGATTTGGTGCTAGGTCTTTCCCTTTAGGTTTTACCCCAACAATGTTTTCATTAGTTTCGCTCACTCTCGAAATCAAGCATTTTACAGCAGGTTGGAGCAGCCTGTATCTCAGCACAGGAATAAGGTAGGGAAGAATTCTAAGGATCATTTTGACTGCCTCCAGAAGTTAGATCAGATGGCAAATTGGATTTGGTGCTAGGTCTTTTCCCTTTAGGTTTTACCCCAACAATGTTTTCATTAGTTTCGCTCACTCTCGAAATCAAGCATTTTACAGCAGGTTGGAGCAGCCTGTATCTCAGCACAGGAATAAGGTAGGGAAGAATTCTAAGGATCATTTTGACTGCCTCCAGAAGTTAGATCAGATGGCAAATTGGATTTGGTGCTAGGTCTTTCCCTTTAGGTTTTACCCCAACAATGTTTTCATTAGTTTCGCTCACTCTCGAAATCAAGCATTTTACAGCAGGTTGGAGCAGCCTGTATCTCAGCACAGGAATAAGGTAGGGAAGAATTCTAAGGATCATTTTGACTGCCTCCAGAAGTTAGATCAGATGGCAAATTGGATTTGGTGCTAGGTCTTTCCCTTTAGGTTTTACCCCAACAATGTTTTCATTAGTTTCGCTCACTCTCGAAATCAAGCATTTTACAGCAGGTTGGAGCAGCCTGTATCTCAGCACAGGAATAAGGTAGGGAAGAATTCTAAGGATCATTTTGACTGCCTCCAGAAGTTAGATCAGATGGCAAATTGGATTTGGTGCTAGGTCTTTCCCTTTAGGTTTTACCCCAACAATGTTTTCATTAGTTTCGCTCACTCTCGAAATCAAGCATTTTACAGCAGGTTGGAGCAGCCTGTATCTCAGCACAGGAATAAGGTAGGGAAGAATTCTAAGGATCATTTTGACTGCCTCCAGAAGTTAGATCAGATGGCAAATTGGATTTGGTGCTAGGTCTTTCCCTTTAGGTTTTACCCCAACAATGTTTTCATTAGTTTCGCTCACTCTCGAAATCAAGCATTTTACAGCAGGTTGGAGCAGCCTGTATCTCAGCACAGGAATAAGGTAGGGAAGAATACTAAGGATCATTTTGACTGCCTCCAGAAGTTAGATCAGATGGCCAATGGAATTTGGTGCTAGGTCTTTCCCTTTAGGTTTTACCCCAACAATGTTTTCATTAGTTTCGCTCGCTCTCGAAATCAAGCATTTTACAGCAGGCTGGAGCAGCCTGTATCTCAGCACAGGAATAAGGTAGGGAAGAATTCTAAGGATCATTTTGACTGCCTCCAGAAGTTAGATCAGATGGCAAATTGGATTTGGTGCTAGGTCTTTCCCTTTAGGTTTTACCCCAACAATGTTTTCATTAGTTTCGCTCACTCTCGAAATCAAGCATTTTACAGCAGGTTGGAGCAGCCTGTATCTCAGCACAGGAATAAGGTAGGGAAGAATTCTAAGGATCATTTTGACTGCCTCCAGAAGTTAGATCAGATGGCAAATTGGATTTGGTGCTAGGTCTTTCCCTTTAGGTTTTACCCCAACAATGTTTTCATTAGTTTCGCTCACTCTCGAAATCAAGCATTTTACAGCAGGTTGGAGCAGCCTGTATCTCAGCACAGGAATAAGGTAGGGAAGAATTCTAAGGATCATTTTGACTGCCTCCAGAAGTTAGATCAGATGGCAAATTGGATTTGGTGCTAGGTCTTTCCCTTTAGGTTTTACCCCAACAATGTTTTCATTAGTTTCGCTCACTCTCGAAATCAAGCATTTTACAGCAGGTTGGAGCAGCCTGTATCTCAGCACAGGAATAAGGTAGGGAAGAATTCTAAGGATCATTTTGACTGCCTCCAGAAGTTAGATCAGATGGCAAATTGGATTTGGTGCTAGGTCTTTTCCCTTTAGGTTTTACCCCAACAATGTTTTCATTAGTTTCGCTCACTCTCGAAATCAAGCATTTTACAGCAGGTTGGAGCAGCCTGTATCTCAGCACAGGAATAAGGTAGGGAAGAATTCTAAGGATCATTTTGACTGCCTCCAGAAGTTAGATCAGATGGCAAATTGGATTTGGTGCTAGGTCTTTCCCTTTAGGTTTTACCCCAACAATGTTTTCATTAGTTTCGCTCACTCTCGAAATCAAGCATTTTACAGCAGGTTGGAGCAGCCTGTATCTCAGCACAGGAATAAGGTAGGGAAGAATTCTAAGGATCATTTTGACTGCCTCCAGAAGTTAGATCAGATGGCAAATTGGATTTGGTGCTAGGTCTTTCCCTTTAGGTTTTACCCCAACAATGTTTTCATTAGTTTCGCTCACTCTCGAAATCAAGCATTTTACAGCAGGTTGGAGCAGCCTGTATCTCAGCACAGGAATAAGGTAGGGAAGAATTCTAAGGATCATTTTGACTGCCTCCAGAAGTTAGATCAGATGGCAAATTGGATTTGGTGCTAGGTCTTTCCCTTTAGGTTTTACCCCAACAATGTTTTCATTAGTTTCGCTCACTCTCGAAATCAAGCATTTTACAGCAGGTTGGAGCAGCCTGTATCTCAGCACAGGAATAAGGTAGGGAAGAATTCTAAGGATCATTTTGACTGCCTCCAGAAGTTAGATCAGATGGCAAATTGGATTTGGTGCTAGGTCTTTCCCTTTAGGTTTTACCCCAACAATGTTTTCATTAGTTTCGCTCACTCTCGAAATCAAGCATTTTACAGCAGGTTGGAGCAGCCTGTATCTCAGCACAGGAATAAGGTAGGGAAGAATTCAAATACTCATTTTGACTGCCTCCAGAAGTTAGATCAGATGGCAAATTGGATTTGGTGCTAGGTCTTTCCCTTTAGGTTTTACCCCAACAATGTTTTCATTAGTTTCGCTCACTCTCGAAATCAAGCATTTTACAGCAGGTTGGAGCAGCCTGTATCTCAGCACAGGAATAAGGTAGGGAAGAATTCTAAGGATCATTTTGACTGCCTCCAGAAGTTAGATCAGATGGCAAATTGGATTTGGTGCTAGGTCTTTCCCTTTAGGTTTTACCCCAACATGTTTTCATTAGTTTCGCTCACTCTCGAAATCAAGCATTTTACAGCAGGTTGGAGCAGCCTGTATCTCAGCACAGGAATAAGGTAGGGAAGAATTCTAAGGATCATTTTGACTGCCTCCAGAAGTTAGATCAGATGGCAAATTGGATTTGGTGCTAGGTCTTTCCCTTTAGGTTTTACCCCAACAATGTTTTCATTAGTTTCGCTCACTCTCGAAATCAAGCATTTTACAGCAGGTTGGAGCAGCCTGTATCTCAGCACAGGAATAAGGTAGGGAAGAATTCTAAGGATCATTTTGACTGCCTCCAGAAGTTAGATCAGATGGCCAATTGGATT